>NC_041350.1:22604835-22681694 GCF_004354835.1 Perca flavescens
TGTATTTGTTTGAGTGTGTGTTGCCGCCATTTGTGTATTCCTGCACGTGTGCATTTATGTCGTGTTAATGTCTCTCCAAAGTCCATGAGTGCCTCTCAAAAGTCTCTGCGTGTGTGTGTGTGATTGTCAAACATCTCAGTGCGTGTCTGTCAAATGTCTCTGCGAGTGTGTGTGTGTGGCCTCCTCCACATCTGTTTATCTCGTTGTATCAGTCCCAGCAGTAAGGGCATGTCTTCAGCGAGTCCCAGTCTGCCCATATGTCTGCCGTGATCCGTGAATAACTCTGCCTGCCAGTCTCAGACAGGGACGGTCCTCAGCTCCACACTTGCACTGCTCTCTGACACACAAACACACACTCACTAACACACACACACACACACACACACACACACACACACACACACACACAGATGCTCATGCTTACCATCTCTTATTAATGCACACAGGTAGTCATGCATCCTCTGATGCATGCACTCATACACCCACACAAGTATAGACACAGACATTTGCAGGCACAGATTCTGCTCAGGTAGATAATTCAGGCAAGAGCACGAGCGTACACTCACAAAACATCAAATTGCTCACAGATGGGTTGATGTAGGAACACAGGCAAATATACACATAAAAACCACACACACACACACATGGCAACCCCTCCGCACCACTCTCATTTCCTCCAGGTTAGAGGACACTGAGGTGTTTGACATTGAGCACAACAGAGGGAAGTAGTTTATAAGCTTCAATAATGTCAGCTAATAAAGGGTAAGGTAAATAAGGGTAAGGTTAATAAGCTCTGGGCGAGACGTTGTGTGAGTACACAGCGCTGAAAAAGCAAAGAGACCCAGGATCAGACAGATCAAAGTCTTACATCAAGATTACTCCTCTTGGAAAATAAACCACAACAAATTGGCGGCGGCCGTGGACTTCTCTCCGATTCTAACTACGATAGCATCAATTAGCACTTCAAAGCGGCATAAGGGTTTTCTCCAGCTATCTTTAGATGGCAGTAGGCGTCTTTCTGCCTTTCTTTCAATAACACTCAAAGTTGCGGTAAAAGGGAGAAAGAAAGGGGGTGTGTGTTGGAGAATCAGCAGAGAGATGCTCGCAAATGTTTCCTGTAGAATCTGTAGAGGTCAGAATTCGTAGCACTTCGTAATTGCCGTCATAAAAAGGAACAGGGTCGCACGTTTAAAATACCAAGACAGACAGACAGAAAAGGAAAAGAAAGTTAGGAGAATAAATTGGTGCAAAATAAATTTGTGTGCGTGGGACTCTGTGTTGTTCTTCTGTCGTATATTCTGAACGACTAGGCTCTATTGTCAGAAGAAAGTTATAATGATGTACATGAATCCATCAAGGATTTACACCATTCTCACAGCATACTCGGCGTTGTGGCGTTTTAGAATCGGAACAAATCATCAACATCATTATCATCATCATCATCATCATCATCATCATCATCATCATCATCTTCATCATCATCCTCATTCTCAAACAGCACCGTAAATGATTTAAGTCATTTAACTCCAGACTGGAGCTGCATGTGCTCGATTGCTGCGTCCCGTACGGTGGGAGGGCAGCATGACCCTAATATTTCGGCCTAGATGGTCTGATTGCCGCTGATTGAGATGAGATTGCAATAAAGCAGCGCTCGCTATGGAAGCCTTATGATTTCCTCCTGCGCTCTTGTCAGCTGTACAGATTGAGCTGCCGTTCATTATCATGGAGAGGCTGTCGACTGTGTGGGGAATCCAGGCGGAGGCTGGAGGGAGGAGACAAGGCGAGGGAGGAAGAGGAGGGAAGGGGAAAAGGAGGGGGTAAATCAAAGCAAAGTTTGGTAAACTTTCCTGAAGGTCGTCCGAGAGCGTGGCTGGGACGGGCCCGGGGGAGGGCCAATCAAAGACAGCTTTGTCAACCAATCAAACGGCAGGCACCGTATCATCTTCAATCGCCAAAACACGCCTGCAGAATAAAAGAAAGGAAATGCGAGTGAGCGTGCTTCACTCTCTAAAGGTGGGTAGAGAGAGACCCTAACCTTTATCTGTTTACTTTATCAGCGGATTTGACCTCCACAGCTATTAACAGGCATTTCTGACACACGCACGCACGCACACACGCACACACACACTCACACACTCACTCACACTCGTATGATGCAACACACATACAAATGCACTTTGTCCCTGTCTTTGTTTTTCTTTTCAAAGGCACACATAGTAGGAAATGTAACGCTCCTTCTCACAAACATGTGTGTACACACACACACACACACACACACACACACACACACACACACACACACACACACACACACACACACACACACACACACACTGCTTGGTGCCATGGGGCTGTTTACATAAGGCCTTGCCCTGGGAAAGCACTGTCATACTGCCAATGCTGCCAGCAGCGAAAGAGCGAGTGAAAGAGATGGAGAGTGTGGAGGGGAGGGAGATGGCGGGTGATGGAAGATAGAGCTTTGCCAGTCTGATGTGCTCACTGCCTGGAGGGACCAGCGGTCACTCAGAATGAGGAATAAGGATGGACGGAAGGAGGGATGCAGAAAAAGGAATGCGAGATGAAAGGAGAAGTGCAGTCGAAGAAAATCTAAGCAAGAGAAGGACGGATTTGGATGGATGAGGAGATACACAAGGGGGGGGAGGAGAGAGATAGATTTAAGTGGAGTGAAGCGGGCCAAACTAAGCAGGGCAGAAGAATGGACCGACAAGCGGAGAACAAAAGGAGGTTAGGGAAAGATTGGCAGGAGGGGAGGATGGAGCAACAGCACAAGAGAGGAGAAAAAAGATGAGATGGAGATGGAAGGAAGGAAGAATCTCAGAGTCCCCTCGGTTTGAGGCCGCTTCTCTTTGAGGCTGTTAATCTATATGAACAAACACATCAGCTACATGTTCTCACACACACACACACACACACTTCGAACCTTCATGTCCGCACTTCAGGCTTAAAAAAGTTTATTTATTTATCCGGTAGCAAGAGGGGGTGGACTGGTGTGGGAGGGGAGGGAGATGTACTCAAGGTCAGAACCACTTAAGTGTGTCCCTCTTTCTTCTTATGTAACCCCTCTCTCTCTCTCTCTCTCTCTCTCTCTCTCTCTCTCTCTCTCTCTCTCTCTCTCTCTCTCTCTCTCTCTCTCTCTCTCTCTGTATCTGAGCTGCATACTAAGACACACACACTCAAGCGCGCGCACACACACACATGGAGGCATACTAAAGCAGGCAGGAGTGTATTGATTTAGCATGGTGTGCAGATTCCCACCACTGCCCCTATACGCAGATTAAAGGGAGAGGAGAGGAACACACACTCTCTTGCTCCCTCATACACACACACACACACACACCTGCAAACACACACACTCAGCGAGGCAGCTTTTGCTTTCCAAGCTTTTTCTTTTATCAGTGCAAGTGGGGTATAGTCATTATGCATATTCATTTTACGCATATTGTAATTAGTTCTCAGGCTTTAAGTGGTTGTGACAGTATTTTCTAAACATGCGAGTTTAGAGGTGCCGCTTTTTAAATTTATATTAACGTGTGTGTGTGTGTGTGTGTGTGTGTGTGTGTGTGTTTGCATAATGATCAAAACCCTTTGCTGCAGCTTCTTGGGTGCTCTCATTGTGCCAGCTGTTATCCCCCATCTGAGGGACTCTGCACACACACACACACTGATTCACACATGCTACACCTACACACTCACATGTCACACCTTCACCATTTCAACATGATCAGTCAGGAGTGGGCTTCCTGCAGTCATGTGTCAGAGTGGTGTGTGTGTGTGTGTGTGGGTCTGTGTGTGTCTGTGTCTGTGTGTGTGTGTCTGTGGTGACAGAGTGTAAGCCCTGTGTGATCTCTGTGCTCTCTCTGTACGCTCTCCTCTGATACACTCTGTTCCCGAGCCACACCATTAGTGGCCCGCTGGACTCTCAGAGATACTCCGACTGCAAACCCAAAAGGAGCTCTTACTGGCAGGCACCAAAGAGATACTGTACGGCACGCTCTGCTCCATTAAAAGCATTTAAACTTATTTTTGTGAGCCTGACAGCTTTTTCTTTTTTATCCTGGATTCTGCACGCAGTCTTCCACACACGATTTGGGTAGTTTCCCCGCTCTTTCTGTGCGTTTTAAAAGCATAGAAATCATGGATTCCTCCAAACTGTGGGTGAGGATTCCATGGCTCATTGGCCCATTTCTTGCCACACAACAAGAACAGCACTAACATTTGTTGACCTTAAACTGCAATGCAAGAGAGGTCAATGTGTAATTGAATATAAGAATAATTTATGAGAGTTGTGATGATGTGGGTTTTCCCTTTAGCTCAGGGGTGTCAAACTCAACTTCCCTAAGGGCCACACTAGAAAATGAGAATCACATCAAGGGCCAGACATAGTGTATTGCTTTTATGTCATGGGAAAAGTCAGATATCTTTGACTGTATTATTGCATGTTTCATATAGTCTTCTCACTTACATTTTGGTCGACAAAAATGACGAAGAAAATGCCAAAAACATTTGGAAAAAGCATAAAAAATGTCGAAAAAAACATTGTGAAAAGTGACAAAAAGTATTTGGGCCAAAACGTATTGTGAACCTAAATGTATATAGGGGCCGTATCAAAATTAGCTGGGCCAAACCGGCCCCTTGAATTTGATACGTGTGCTTTAGCTAAAACATTTTTTTTTACTTGATTTGATTGATTTTTGATAGATGCCTTGATTTGGCTCCTGTTAATGATGTTTTTTCATTCCTCTGCAATCTAATGTTTTATTTACTTCAAAAAAATAATATCAGGTGATTGACAGTAAGTAGAGGACAACATAATGCAGCACAAGGAAGTAACAGCACATTTGACAAAACAAATTTAGGGTTTTACTGTGGTGGATTATCCAGCTCAGGCAATTTTGAAGTCAGTTGTTTTTCATGCTGTAAGAGTATGAATGGTAGCAAACAGCTCGCTCGTGGGGGTGAAAAAAGGAGCTCTAACCTTGTTGACAAACTGCGTGCAAACAGAACCGAAATTAGAAGAGAAAACCCTGCCCTTTGGCAGAAACTCCAATTTCAATACAATTATTATACAATCATCTGCTCCTTCCTGTGGGCACAGTGGAGTGGTTATGCATACAACAAAGAGTGTACATGATCAAGGTAAGATGATGCTTACCTTGATTGGGTTTTGAAGATTTGAAATTCACTCAACCAGTAATAAGCTCCTGTCTTTGTCTAACCCCTTCACATTTCAGAATACATTTTCTTGTAAAACTGAACTGAATTGCCCACAAAAGAAAGCACCAAAACATGTCCAAAGACTAATTTGTTACTAAGCAGTCAGTTGCTAACCTTCGGTTGCTAAGTCTAAGACGCTATATTTATATATATATATTCCTAGGATGGCGAAGGCATAACCCGCCCCACTCTGCCTCTTTTTTTTTTTTTTTTGGGGGGGGTTGGGGCTTTTCCCTTTTATTATGTAGTGACATTGGATAGACATGAAAGGGGGAGAGAGATGGGGGATGACACGCAGCAAAGGGCAGCAGGTCCTGCCCTGCCCTGATACTGTATTTTTACCCTTACCATAACATCTCACTCCTCATGCCTAAACCTAACCAACTCAACAACAAAGGCAACAAGTAACCAACCAATCAGAGGCAGAGTATGGCCGATAATGACTTTGCCATCCTAGGAAAAATTATTTGCTATCTGTTAGATGAAAGCAGTTTAAACCAATATCAATACACAAATGCCATGGCTACATTTGCTGTTTTTATGAGACTTTAACATCTAATTATGCAGAGACAGTTTTGCTCACATTCTGGCATTGTTATTTTAAATCACTGGCACAGTGCCCGTTGAAAATGTGCCTCTTTGGAATGGGCCGATTGCTTGGCCTATGGTATTGCTGGTTGTAGAATTCTACAAAACCAAATTGTACCCCAAAATTACTTACAGAAAGAACCCAAACCACTTAATATGCAACTCCACTGTATAGCCTACTACTGACTTACAGTGTAGGCTACTTCTACATCAGAGGAAGACATTGTGCTATATATTTACCTGACAGAGAATGCTGCAGATTCAGAATGTAATCCCAAAATATCACAATGACAATGTGGAGTAATCAGACATTAGCGTCATGGACTCATGGCAGTGTGCTACCCATTCGGCCTGTTATGAGAGCTAATCAGCACCTATCTACGTTAATCAACCACCAGAAACAGAGCGAGTAGCCTACAGAGACAATCTCACATTGTGTGTGTGTGTGTGTGTGTGTGTGTGTGTGTGTGTGTGTGTGTGTGTGTGTGTGTGTGTGTGTGTGTGTGTGTGTGTGTGTGTGTGTACCTGTTTTACTATATTCGTGGGGTCCAAAAAACGGGAACTACAGTATCCTTGTAGGGTCTGCACAGCCTTGTGGGGACCAAAATGCTGGTCCCCACGAATTTAAAGGACTGTTTGAGGGTTAGGACTTGGTTTTAGGATTAGGGTTAGAATTAGGTTATTGTTAGGATTAGGGTAAGGGTAAGGGTAAGGGTTAAGGTTAGGCATTTAGTTGTGATGGGGTAAGGGGCTAGGGAATGCATTATGTCAATGACAAGTCCCCACAAAGATAGTGATACAGACTTGTGTGTGTGTGATATATATATATATATCACACACAAGTTGTAAGTGTTCTGGTAGCTGTGCCAAGAGAAATCTCAAACAGCTAATGTAAGTCGAAACTGCCTGCAAGCTTCTCCTACGCTATACAGTAATTCCTTTACTATGCGACAGTAAGTCGCATGGTTATGACACAATCGTTAGCCTATTTTTAAAAAAACGTCTGCTACGGAGCCATACTGTGAGATACAAGGTAATGGAGCCTTTTATACATTGCCGTGTTTCTTTAGAAATAAACAATGGACAAATAGTCTTTAAACGCTTCAGATGTAAAGTTATTTGCTGTCAAAGTGACATCAAAATGAATGGCAGTCAATGGGATGCTAAGGGGGGGTGAGTGCTTGTTAGCATCAAAATGTATAAATACGCTTGCCAGACGCTCCCCCCCCTTGGGTAATAGGCTTATGATTCACTTTTTTTTAAACGGCGGTATTAACGTAATAAGTTACGCTGTTGTAAAGTGTTCTGCGGGAGGCGTCTACCACATCTCACTTTTTTAGATAGATGGTATTCTGGACACAATGCAAAAAATAAGCTGTGCAAAGTGTTAGATTGGGGGAGCAGGGAAAACTAATGCAGGCACAGATTTAAATATGTACTGTACATCCACAAGAGATGCACAGAAGACATTTCTAGGCCAAATATGTCAAATATATATCTCATGAGGTCCACACTTTAGACAACTGATCTCAGGAACACATCAAAATAACAAGTGCAACCAATAGCAGTGATCTGACAAAGCCTCCACTCAAACTGGCAATATATAGCTGGTTGTCATTTCTGGCCGGTTGACAAATGGTTACAATCGTGGCTCTTTCACACAGATAGCGTGAGGTGGGTGAAACCATTTGGATTGGTACAATCAGTGCAAATGATAAGAGCTCAGTTCACTTGGTGCATACTTTGTCACTTGTTCGATTAACTGCAGGTAATGGTTGCAGTGAAGCAGCTGCACTTTAAGCTCGGAATAGGTGCTGTTTAGTATTCTGTCCTACTTCGTGTCTTGCCTTTGTACTTTCTTTTATATCTTGCACTTAGGTGTTGGAATAAATATATAATTGAACCTTCTGTAACTGGTTTTATGTATGTTTGGTGCATTTGTATCTGTTGCACTGATAATGTTTCTGGTTGTGTATCCTTTGGACTTGTGCTTCCAAACAACATAATAGGTGAGGAGGACTTATTAAAATGATGGCCATCAGTATACCTTAGACAGGATTCAGAGAGTTGATTTAGTTATTTTGTTCCTATTGTCGAATTTGGCTGCAACATACTGAATTTGTTTTCCATGATGTATTCATAAAGTATGTGCTTCTTGTTAGAAAAGCTGCTGATAAGATTCATTTTAGACTGGGCAAAGATTTTCTCCCCCCACCCTTCTTTTTTTCTTTCCTTTTATGCCTGCACACGTGGGACAATCATTGGCCAAGATAAATGAGACCTTTACCGTGAGACCTTTACTTTCTGGCAAATTTGGAAAAAAACAAAAAATGGCTCATACTCTTCTTTTTTTATCTCTTTTTTTTCTTTCCTTCTTCCTTTCTTTTTATGTCTCCATCCCCTTATTATAGCACTTAGCTGTGTAACAAAGATACTGCTGGAATCAGGAAGGCTCACACCATCATGCTAAGATCAATGTAACATGACAGGGGGGCTTTTTGGCCAGGTATTTATAGACTCCAACATTACAGCCTCTCTCTCTTACAGCAACACTTCATTATCAGCAGCAAATCATATCGCTCTCACTGTGTGTGTGTGTGTGTGTGTGTGTGTGTGTGTGTGTGTGTGTGTGTGTGTGTGTGTGTGTGTGTGTGTGTGTGTGTGTGTGTGTGTGTGTGTGTGTGTGTGTGTGTGTGTGTGTGTGTGTGTGTGTGTGTGTATAAAAGGATTTCAGTGTCTCTCTTCGTTCTCCAGACTGTCCCTGGTCACACTAAGAATGCGCTGGATTAGCAGAGAGGTGTGTGTATGTGTGTGTGTCCACATGGTCCTCCATTAGCATCTTTTTATTATTCTCTGAGTACTTTTTTTTTTTTAAACGGTTTCCTCTCTTCTCACCAGTACGTAGCCATCTCTGCACAAAAGAATCCTCTATATCCCCTGAGTTTAAAAAAAATCAGGGCATTTATAAGACAGACACCTAGTTTAAATTGTCTCTTTGATTTAGCTAGACCTGCGGTCGCTGCTATTAACTGTCATTTGAGGAGCAAATTTGAGAAGAAGTTAGAATCCAGTCAGCTAAACTCTATTTATAAACCTCAGGGTGCTGATTGGACGGTGCACAGTTGCTCTTGTCTTCATTGGTTAATAACACATGAAAGAGTCAGGGAGCATGCACACTCACACATGCTGGAACATACACAAATGCACTCACGCGCACCCTCGAACATGCACAGAAACCACCACCAGCTAAGGAGGCATGTATTCTAATTAACATCCAACCCCCAAGCTGTAACGTACAGTACAGCCTCTAACAATAAATTCATCCTCCTCTCTCTCTCTCTCTCTCTCTCTCTCGCACACACACACACACACACACACACACACACACACGCACCTCCATTAATCTGCTATGTGTTTGCTGAGAGGCATCCTCTCTCGCTCACATCTCTCCTTGCCTTCGTCACTCCCCCATCATGCACGCACGCACAAACACACACACACACACACACATATACACGTCCTCCCAAACTGCCTTAAAAGAAAAGACTTAAGACTTACGGATCTTAACACTTTTGGGGGTGGCTTAGGGGTGTTAGAGGGTGTGTGTATGTGTGTGTGTGTGTGTGTGTGTGTGTGTGTATGCGTGTGTGTCTCACAAAGACAGAGTGCGCAAAGTGTGGTTGTTTGTGGCTGGGTGCTTGTGTGTATTTTTGTGTATATGTATGAGTGTGTGTGAATATGTTTGAGGGGGAGAGGGGAGCAGGGAGGATGAAGAGAAAGGGGGATGGGGGGTGTTAAGGCTTTAGGGTTTAGAGGGATAGAGGCGAGGGAGACGAGGAAAAGAGGGAGAAGCAGCAGTGTGTTTGTCTACGTGCATGCAGTGCGTGCGAGCGGCAGAGATGGCGGAGAAACAGCAGCGCTTGCACTGCTTAATTAATCAACATCAAAAGACAGCATTAAAAATGAATGGAACCCGAAGCAACAGTTTGGCTAAAGTGAATTATTCAGGCGTGGAGCTTACCCTGCTGCCCAACATTCTATTAAGAACTAAAATCTAGATTTTTTTTTTTCTCCCTGTGACCCCATTTAGTCTCTGTTCGTATCAGGGCTGCAAAGTTTGCTGCTGAGGATCAATGCCTGCTTTGCCAAGGGAATTTTAGGCAAACAACTCTCAGTCCACTTTTCAGGCTCTTGTGTTTAAGCGGAATGCCATTAGTCTCACTGCTGACCACAGTTACGGGCCCTTAGTTCCAAATTAAGGCTCTATTCCTTTTTCAATTAATTGTATTCAAGGAAGTGGTTTTCAATTAAATGAAAAAGTCGCTGAACTCTGAGATGAGGGGATCTTTAACCTAAGTGAAAATCCATTCTCTTTTCCATTATTTAACTGTAATTTGAATATCTGCCCCAATCACAGTGAATTAGAACTGAGATAATACACATTTGAATCATTTACTAAACGCTGTGCACTGTCCATCAGGAATCCTGATTCAGTGCGTTTACATGCATAGCAGTAACCCCGGTTAAGTGAATAACGCCACCTCCGGTACAGTAGGTGGCGCTCTGCCAACGCTTTTTCTTCCGGTTGACCTATGTCAACATTACACAGACTGATCACTAAATTAGTCAAATTTGAACAACTTAATGTTTAATTTACACATTACCTCAGCGTAGGACAGCATAGTGTTCCCGCCAGATGACTGACAATGTTAGTTAACGTTTAGCCAACGAGCCGAGGCACAGCGTTGACAGCCCCACAGAGGGACAATCTGTTTAGCCATCTCCCGATGTCCGCTGCTGCCTCGGCGGGGAGTAAAACCGATGGACTGCAGGCTGCTCTTTGCTGCCGATGGCCTGCTGATTCGGGTAACGCTGTTTTGTTGTATGGTGTCATAGCAACGACTACGACTCACAGTATGTCCGGTTCAAATACCACTCCAGCAGAGTGGGGAGGGCAGTTGAAGCATGCGCAGATGCTTAAACCGATCATAGCCCGGTTAAGAACCGGGGTAAGGTGTTTACATGGCGTTTGAGAAATCGGGTATTGCCTTAACCCGAATATAATCGTTTTTTTTTAAACTGCATGTGCGAACACTGACTGTTAAGGCTGGGTGTTGGGAAGATTGCCGTCAGACATCCATCAAACTTCTCTGAATTAATGCAGTAGTTTACATTCATTATTTAACAATGTCATAAAATAGAACTTGGCAGACGTGCTGCAACTGAAAACCCTTACCTGCTTATCAGATCATACTGTACGCCTACAGACAGCTAAAAACAGAACAAAATTTAAATTTTACTACCAGCTCCTCTTGGGGGGGGCAAAACAACAGTTGTATTTCACTGCAGCATGAAATGTAGGCAGTAAAAAGTTGAGAACTCTATGAAGGCTACATCTTTGAGTAGGTGGTAAACACAGATGTCACGACTTCCCAGTGTGCAGCTGTTCATACAGCCACCGAGCCGCACAGGAGCTGTAAACCCTGTCGACCAGCCAGAGGCAGCCTGTCGCAGTCTGGACTCACTTCCTGTTATGCTGGCCTGATGCAGAGCCTTGTGTGCTACCGATGGCGTCAAGGGGATAGCAAAGGAGAAGGCAAGATAGAGAAGTGGGGTAGTAGAGGAGATGAGTGGGGGGATCTGGTGGGGGGGAATGAGGAGAGACTCAAGAGCTTAAGCACCAGGACTTTGTTTGCATACACTTAAAAAGATCCATTCTCATCAAAACCAGATTGTTGCCTGAACCATATCTTTATAGCATGGGCTCGCTCCCTCTAGCTGAAGCAGTATTTGGGAGCTTTGAAGTTACCATACCAAAAGATGTCTCTGCTATGCAGCATTTCTCTTGTTAATGTTTTATCAACCCACTCCTCACTGTCGTATTTCATATTGTTTGTCTTTGTGTATGTGTATTGTGCTGATTTTAAAACATGGCAGCACTGGAAAAGTTTGACTTTACTTATTTATCTTATTTTCTACATTTGGATGACTGATCTGAAAATAGTCACTCACAGTAAAGCATGCTGTACTATAAGACGGAGCAATATACAGTACAGACATATAGCTGGAGAGTTAAAGACAGTAACGTGCACACTCAAGCGTACACACACAAGTGCAATTTCTTTTGGAAATCTTCTGGGACACACTTTAAAAAAAAGAAAGGAAAACGACATCTGGAACGTGTGTGTGTGTGTGTGTGTGTGTGTGTGTGTGTGTGTGTGTGTGTGTGTGTGTGTGTGTGTGTGTGTGTGTGTGTGTGTGTGTGTGTGTGTGTGTGTGTGTGTGTGTGTGTGTGTGTGTGTGTGTGTGTGTGTGTGTGTGTGTGTGTGTGTGTGTGTGTGTGTGTGTGTGTATTCTGCTGTGTTTTACTCAGCAGTCAACAATATGAGTTCACCTTCTCCCCAGAGTAAAAAAAAGTAGAGAATTTGGTGTGTGCACATTTTAGGTGTTTGTGTGTCCGTGCTCTATACGCATCTATGCTCTGGCAGTGGGAAGGGTATGTGGTGAAAGGAAAGGCTGGAGGCTTTATGTGTGCAAGTGTGTTTCTTTCTTTTTCTCCCTTAGCGAATGCCTATTTCGAGATCGGTTTGAGGGTCAAGGTTTGGCCACCGGTGGAGAAAAGCTGTGTTCCCATTTAAAAGAAAAAAAAAAAAAAAAAGCTCTCGCTCTCTCTTCACAATGAAAAGAAGACTGAACACACATCTCCTTTTAAAGCCTTAACCCTTGCTCTGC
The DNA here is from genome assembly GCF_004354835.1 of Perca flavescens. Classification (NCBI taxonomy): domain Eukaryota; kingdom Metazoa; phylum Chordata; class Actinopteri; order Perciformes; family Percidae; genus Perca; species Perca flavescens. The sequence goes on from NC_041350.1 coordinate 22,617,391, forward strand.
CATATCGCTCTTCACAGCACAGATCCTCCCAAGGCCAATGTGCTGCAACGCTAACCGATCCGGGATAAAACAACATGATAAAAACATCAAATCCTGTCATTCTGCCACGTTACTGACAATTGAGTCAAATTGTTTCAATTTCATTTCAAATGCATCTTTGTTTGAAAAGGGCCAGAGGCAACTGAGCAAATGTAATTGGTGTTGCAGTGATTTCATCAGAGATAAACTTTGGAGCTATAACCCTTCACCTGCCTCGTAGCTCTGTACAGAAAAAGGCTTCCACGTTCTGCTCTCTACATCACTGCTAAAACACAGCGGTTTATTGGTTGTAGTTTATCATTTTGGTAATTTTAAATCAACATGCTTTATTCAAACCCATTTGTCACCTGGATTAGGAGTTCAATTAAACTCTTATGAAGTGAGAGCCATGATCACGGTGTCTCTGACTCAGATTAGCACAGGCTTTATATCCTTTAGGCTGTAGAAAAATATGAATGTCAGATCCATGATCCACGCTTGGAGGTTTCCCAAGGGAACTGAAAGCCTTAACCATGTTTATTAAACTTTTGGGAAATATACTTAAGAATACTTTAAAAAGTGCCAATCTAAGTGAAGAATAAGAATTAAAAAAAATGTCCTCCTACATATAGGAATAAACTAGTACCAGTTCTAATAAATTAGAATGAGGAGGAAATCACTCCTGTTGGATGAGATGCTGTACATCAAAGAAAACATGAGGAGAATTAACTGCCACATTCACTGACAAGTGCAGACAGTGAAGATGCATGCAAAGTGATTGTAAATGAATGCCAAAACAGAAGGGAAATTTGTGTAACGTCCTATCGAGTGTTCAGATCAATATGGCTTGCACTCTTGTGTACCGCAGTCATCTTGTAACTACTCTTTACCAACTAAAAATACTTCTGGGGCTCTCTTTTGTTATCTTTCACTTAAGTCCAAAATTGCCCTTTCAGCAGTTTGATGAACACGGGCCCTGGAGTTTGATTAACTGCTCACAGCGATGTTGTCATCTGTTTGGCACCAGATAAAAGTAATTTGGCAACATGGTGGAGCCTGGTTGTAGTAGAGTGTGATAGGCTGAGATACTTTCAATACATATCCAAAATATGCCACTTCAAGCCATAATATCTTTTTTAAATAAGTTGAGGTGATTTTGAAAATCTGCATCTTCAATCACGTCTGCTTAGACTTGTAGTCGTGGTGGTTGCCACTTTGTTTTGAAGAAATGGTAATTAATTCAGTGATAATACAAACCCTAGACCAGGGGTCACCAACACGGTGCCCGCGGGCACCAGGTAGCCCCCAAGGACCACATGAGTAGCCCTCAGGCCTGTTCTAAAAATGAAAATTAGATATTGATATTATCTGTTTCCCACCTTGTTAAGTCATTATTGATAATTATTGTGAGAAATCATTAACATGATCAGTGTCTTCACATAGATGAGTATCATTAATCATTAATAATAATATATAACTAAAGGCAAACTGAGCAAATTTGTTATTTCAGAAGAGTGTATCAAACTGGTAGCCCTTCGTATGACTCAATACCCATGAAGTAGCTCTCAGTTTCAGAAAGGTTGGTGACCCCTGCCCTAGACAATACATTTATGAGTTGGACAGGAAACTGTTTTGTCTATAATACTCTTTTTCCACCCTAATTAACATGGTTTCTTAAAACTTGCCAAAAATAATAAAAGCAATAGACTCCTTTCCCATTGCCAGTCGACGAGTATGCCTTTCAGTTTTTTTCTGGCGTGTCATGTCGGACATCACGAATGCGCCGGAAAGGGTTAGTAAACAGCAAGGGGGTAAGCTTCTCCTCGGAACGCGTAGCTCCTGTGGCGCCATTTTGATGCTAACAAGCCATCACCTCCTGTTAGCATTCCATTGACTGCCATTCATTTTGGCGTCACTCTGACAGCGAATAACTTTACATCTGAAGCATTTAAAGACTATTTGTCCATTTATTATTTCTAAAGAAACACGACAATGTATAAAAGGCTCCATTACCTTGTATCTCACGTCATGGCTCCGTAGCAGACGTTTTTGTAAAAATAGGCTAACGATTGTGTCATAACTACACGACTTGCTGTCACATAGTAGAGAAATTACCGTATAGTACAGGAGAAGCTCGCAGGCAGTTTCGACTCACATTAGCTGTTTAAGTTTAATTACTAATGTTAACTAGCATTTTAGTTAGCAATAATTAGCCTGTGCCCATGTTGTCTCCTTACATATACCTAACCTCTCCGCCTCTGCAAGATTCAGAATGATTGAGATTTCTCTTGTCACAGCTACCAGAAGACTTACAACTTTGAGACACGTTTGCTCACGTCACATCTATGTTGTCTCTCTCAGTTGGAGGCTGCGCAGTAACGCTCTGCCCTCACCGGAAAAGTGCTTCTAATATCGTTCACTGGTCTCCGTCCAGAGCAACGGGATCTGTTGGTCCAGTTTATATATGTCAATGGTAAACAGGAGAAAGCAGTCTCTCTTTCAAACTCACTGCCAACTAATTTGAAACGATGTTTGAGCGCTGCTTTTGGAGAGATGGACAGAATTTGCGGCCGAGATGACGGAAATTACTGACGGATTTGATGTACGTCATAGTAATTTCCCCACTGGGGATCAATAAACAGTATAATTATAGTGATGTTCATCATAGCATCACGCTGGAAAAGGCCCGAAAATTACCGTGTCCACCTGGGTTGTCATGTTTCCATCACTGCCGATCGGAGCGGAAGCAGATAAATACCTGTGGCTACTGCAGAGTCATTTGTCCTGGGAATGAATGCCAATTGTAATCTTTTCCACTGCAGACCAAAGATAGATGTTAGTGGGTGTAAGTGGGTCATCAGTTTTCATAATTTTACCAGCCAGAAGTAAGTATTTTATTTTTTATATATATATATATATATATATATATATATATATAAATAAATAAATAAAATACTTTATATACTTGTATATACTTATATATATGAGTATATGTATATACTTGGAGCTATATATAAAAAGCAGACCTCAAATTATAGCTGTTAGAATACAGAATTTAGATGACAGATAGTGACAACTTTTGGGGATGCTGTCGACTCTACACTGCTGCAAAGTAATTGCCCTCATCTCTCTCACTGGCATCACCTGGCACATATTTTTGACAGAAATAATTGAAAATGTAAAAGTCACACTACTGCAACTTAATGCTCCATAAAACTGAGCAGTGCTGGTTTGTACTGGTTTGTATTTCCTGGCATTAGCTCAGTCAGAGTCCTGGGTGTAATTCAGCTACTACTAACTACTTACATCCCAGAGCTGGATAATATGGCATATTTCCAGCTTCCATCATGGCCGTGCCTGCTGCCAAGGGGAAAAGATTGAGGGTCTGTTTGATAACTTAAATTCATGACTCAGTTAGTGATTTGCATTGACTTCGGCGGTGATGGATGGGCCGAAACAAGTGTGTGAAACACATTACTGCAGGACATCTTTGCACAATTTGTACACGCGTAGTTTGAGCGTACTCTGTGAAAATCAGCTCTCTGCACACAACAGTAAGTTTTGAGATAGATGAAAGACTACCATCACCATAGTAGCTTCAGGCCAGGTTGAAATCATAACTGTGTGTGTGTGTGTGTGTGTGTGTGTGTTTTGTGTTTGTGTGTGTGTGTGTGTGTGTGTGTGTGTGTGTGTGTGTGTGTGTGTGTGTGTTGGGGTCTATCTATGACTATTTGAGGAAAAAAAAGGAGCGAGACTGAGGAAGAGAGACTAGGAGATAGAAGCAGCGAGTCTCTGTGGAGTTGTTTTGGTCATGGTGCTTGGGCACTCTGATTAATGCTCATAGAAAGACACCAGATGGAAGGAAAAGAGAGAGAAAAAGAGAGAGAGAGAAAATGAAAGGTTAGAGAAGGAAATTTGGGAAGAAGAGTACCGTGGAAGAAGATGATCAGGGAGAGGGAGAGAGAAAAGGACTGGTAGAGACTTAACACCAAAAAAAAGAAGATCCTTCTGTCTTTTTTGTTCATGGTAGCAGTGGTTCTTTAATGACCAATAATGACTCTGAAATCACAATTAGTCAACCCTTTTTTTGCAGTCAAATTTCATAGTCATTAATATGCATGTGTTGTTGTTTTTTTGACAGGAAGGAAAATGGTATTTGGAATAGATTACAAATGCTCCTTTAGCCTTTAAATCTCTGAGTGGGTGTTTGTGCTTGATTGACAGCTGAGCCAGCAGGGACCATGAGTGACAATCGGTAGGTTTACATGTACACAAGAAACCAGGTTACACTGGCGATTTATGAACATGCACTGTAGCAACATGGTTACTGTAAAATTGCATATAACCATGCAGCAGGTCAGTATGGGGGTCAGTCATTTCCCAGACTTCTGTTGTGAGTCTTAGTTGGAATTTTTATTTTTAATTAATTCATTGCAACATATGCTGATCTATCCTTTGTTCCAGCTGCTCCACTCCATACTTTCACCCTTTTTAAAAGCTTTGTCCTGCACATGCATACTGTATGTATAGAAAGTAGACCCGGTTACCTTTCTACATCCCATGAAATCAGCAGGATCCAGGAGAAATCTAGCTTGGGAAATAAGGTCTCTCTGTTTCCCTACCTTGATTGCAAAAGTCGTAAACTTGACATTTAAGAAATCAGGATACTGCATAAATGTAATCCAGCTTCTTATTTACTGCAAGTTTGTGTAATTGCTCTGAATGTAAGCGTTTTGTTAGCAGAATTTAAAACCACACTATTTAGTCTCTAAACCAAATGACCGTGACATTTGCAGGTACGTTTTTAAGCTGATTGGTGTGCTACAGCTGACTAGCTAGTAGCTATACAGCCTGCAAATTGATGTTAGCAATTTTTTTTAGTTGCTTGTTCAACCAGCTAAGGTGCTGGAAAATGCATGTGTCTCTGTTTGTAGATATGGAGGAGTATTGGCTTGAAAGCTAACATGGGTTGCAGTTCAAAGTCATGGCTCCTGTTGGGTTGCGCGGCTGCTAAGTGTTGAAAATGCAGTGATGTGATTGGCTTTATGCAGAGAAGGGAACTAAAGGGCAATCCTGCTCGCACAGAAAGGGGGTGCTGTCATGAAGGGAAACAAATACAAATGATACATTTCTCCCTTTTGGGAATTATTTTTTTCTCGAATGAGGTCACAGGAAGCGTAATCAACAGAGCAGATGTGTATGCTTACAGAAAAACCATGCAATTAAACTTCAGTTGGACTTAAAAAAACCAGACTAGAGAGTGTTGCTTTAAAAATGTGCTTCAATGTGCTGGTTTTGTAGCATTTTGACCATTCTGTAAAGGGTCTGTGCAAATTATCTGAGCATAATTCTACATTTGAGCAGCTGCAAAAAGTATTCATTATATCACCAAGATGTGGTACAAGCCTTAAGAACACATTTTTTTGGTTAAGAGTCTAGTTGGAGATGTAAGGTTTGCAGAGGAGACTTTGAAGGAGACAGAAGAGAAGAGGGGTGGGGGGTGGGATTTTGGGAGATCAGTGGCAGGGAAGAAGATGAAAAAAGAGGGTTTGGGCACAGTGGGATTACTCCCAAGATGTGGGGAGTGAGTGGGAGACAGGAATACAGAAAGACACAGAGAGAGGAGACAGAGACAGCAGCACTTGTAGAAAAAGTGAAGAAGAAAGAGACTCCCTGATGTTTGATATGTAGCAATTTAGGAGGCGGTTCTCCAAATGATGAATATAAATAATTGGAAATAATGTTGGAAATAGTACTTGCCCTAAAATGTTGTACTTTTATTTAACTGTTTAATAGATATTGATTATATCACCTTGACATTGACCTTTTTGTCAAAAAGGACACATTGCTGGGAGGTTTGAGTGTTGCCTCAGTAACCTGCATCTAAATGCAAAAGAATATCAAAAGTGCAGGCCACACTAACATGATATGCTGCTATCGAGTGGAAGCAAAGCTTCATTATCCTCCCAAAAATGTTAAGATGTACGCTATATAAAGCTGATTTTATAAATGAAATCAAGAAGTGTTTTTACTTAACGTCCTGTGATAATTGTGCTGATGGCATGTGTATATTATTTCTATGGTAAATTATAAGGGTGGGAATCACCAGAGGCCCCACGATACGATGTTATCACGATACTTATGTCACGATACAATATTATTACGATACTTATATCACGATACTTATGTCACGATACGATATTATCACGATACTTATATCACAATACTTATGTCACGATACGATATTATCATGATGCTTATAGCACAATACTTATGTCACAATATGATATTATCACAATACTTATGTCATGATACAATATTATCACGATACTTATGTCACAATACTTATGTCACAATACGATATTATTGTGATTTTAAACATATTGCGACTTTCTGCGATATATATATATATATATAACCTTTTTTCTAACTTCAAAGCATGTCGCCCCAAAGGAAAATTTTGTCAACATCTGTTTTATCTAGAAAATATACATTTCTCTCTCTCACTCAACTGCACCATATGGTGAACTGAAAAAGCAATTGATTTTATTATTCTAGAACCAAAAATTTTAATTCTCATGTGCAATTTATATCATAAAAGATCGATACTTGGCGTCCATGTATTAATACAGTATTGCCATGGAAAATATCGCAATACTATGTTGTATCGATTTTTTCCGCCACCGGCACATTGCGGACTCTCGGGTTTGAGACTGAATTGCATCTATAAACGAAAGTCCGGTTTACTCATCAAACCGTTGTTTCGAACTAAGGTCCCGCCTCTGACCAGGTAGATAGCCAATCATAGTTTAGGATAATGTGGTGGCCAATCAGCTCTCAGGGCTGTCCCGTGCGACCCGAGGCCACTCCATGGACACACCCCTGGGTCAGACAACACATCAGAAAAACTTTTTTAGTTTCAAGAATACCTTGGCGTTAACAACGTCGTGCTTCTTTAGTCCTTTGCTCCTGAGAGTCATAATTCACCTGACCACTACAGGTTCTCGTCAGGTTAACGTTAACATTATTAGAAAACATATCCAGTAACACTTTACTTGAAGGTATCTACATAGAGTGACATGACACTGCCATGAACACATGATACTGTAACCCTAACTCTAACCCTAACCATAACTTGTCATGACAAAAACCGAATGACACTTACTAAAAGAAGCGTTATGTCATAAACGTTTATGACTTGTTTATAATGTTTATGGCATGTTCATGACAGTGTCATGTCACTCATATGTAGATACCTTCAAGTAAAGTGTAATATAATATTCAAACAAATTGTTGTCTTTCTTGTGAAGACAATCCCAGTTTAGAATATGTTTATTGTTTTTTGTTTTGGGCTTTTGCACCTTGGAATTGGCACTAAGATTGAATTGAATAAAAAGAAAGATTGACACAAAGAGAAATGGACAGAACATTGGACAGAGAAAGAGGCAGAGATCAAGATGGAGAGACAATCACAGACAGCAGAGAAAGAGAGAATGAGACAGAGAGAGAATGAGACAGGGAGGGAGGGAGGGTAGGAGCTGCCGGTTAATTTGAGTCAGACGACATTGACCTTCACTCCATCCAGAACCACATACAACATTCAGCACATACGGCTCCACTTAATGTGGCGAGACTTGAAAGTGTGTTTGTGTGTGTGTGTGTGTGTGTGTGTGTGTGCACGCATGCGCGTTTGTGTGTGTATTGTGTGTGTATTGTCTGTGTGTATTTCTATTTTTGATTTGCTCGTAGAAGTGTGACTATTAGCATGAGTGTGCGTGCTTCCCTATGTGTGTCTTTGATTTGGTTTACATGCTGATGTTTACTTGCGCGTCGACACATGCGATATGTGTGTGCGTGCGTGCCTGCAAACCCAGCGTGTATCTTAATTGGACTCCATTCAAGTGTTTAATTACTCATTAGAGATGCTGCAAAGCAATCTATACACCAGCTTTCCCCCGTTGGCTCCCTCTGCCCTCTGTGGCTTCCAACCCACAGAGGCTCAAGCGCTTTGACCCAAACTACATGGATTAGTTCACCTCGTCAATCTGGATCAACCCATCCATATTAGATGAAGATCCTTGAGCCTGAGGGTGATGCCGAAGCGAGACAGACAGTTAATAAGTCAGTCAGCCAGTCAGTCAGTTTGACACATTACTGTATTCATGTGAAAGATTAGTAGTCAGACAGTCAGTCAGTCAGACAGACAGACAGTCGGCCTGCCACTTTTTTTCACCCAGTCAGTTATTCAGGTGGTCAGTTAATAAGCCAGCCAGTCAGTCAGTCAGTGGGTCAGCAAGCCTGAGGGTCTTTTTAGCTGGCCAAATCAGTCACTTCCATAATCGTGTTGCCACCCGTCTATCAATCTGTCAGTCAGACTGTCAATCAAGGAGTTAAAACCCTATGAACCCATTCCTAAGTTAAAAATTTTTCCTCTTTAATGCAATACAGTTCAACAGCTCCACAAACTACATCCTCCAAAATCTTCTTTAAGACAACTTAAACAAAAACAGAACATTATAACCATCATGAAGTTAGTATTTATTGTGTAAGACTGCATTAGTTTCATCTAGGTGTACCTAATAAACTGAGTGTATGACAAAATAAAATCCAATCACTATTCTCACTATTGGATTGGTTTTTTTTCCTCAAAGTTTAAGCTAAAACAATAAAAGTATGACCCGCTTGAACCTGAGGACCTCAGGAGTCTTAGGTTGGGGGGTTAGATTAGAGGTTAAAGATCATGAATATATAACAGATCCACACAATGGAGGATTTGGTTTTGCAGCTCTGCCACTCGGAGGCAAATGTTGCTGTCCTGGCAAAACGTGGGCTGGATGTTTTGTGGAAATATAACAAAAGTAAAGTACAAAAGAATGAAACGAAAGAAAAGTTTTGTGTCTTCGCAAAATAGTGGTGGTCATGTTGATTGACATCCAAAAAGTGTGTCCCAATCTGTTAAAAAAAAAAAAAAGTCATTAAAACTGCATCATAAAATCTAAAGTATTGATGGAATGAAAAATAAATCCGCCAGTTCTTCTCCCTTCTTTAAATATTGACTGTGTGGATACGTGACATATCTGCAGGGCGCTGACATAAATCCTTTCTTGTCTTGGCCCGCCCCTCTGTGTTGAGAGATTCCTGTTGGTGTGCTCGGACACCAGCCATCAACTCCTTCGCGCTTCACTTTGGGCCAACCTTGTCTATACCAATACAGTCCCACTGTTGTTTACGCTGTCAACGATGCCAAAGCCGGTGCTGCATCATGGCGAATTCCCCTCACAAAACAAGGAGACTGATATAGGCATATCATGCACTCTGTCTGTCAGCTTGTCAGATGCGGCGTGTGTGCCCGAGCTCTCATCTCATCTGTCTGACTAAGTCATCCTGCTTGTCCATCCGTCAGTGGCTTTGTCACTCTATCTGTCTGGCTTTGGGTCTATTCTGTTTCTGCTTTGTGTGTGTATTGTGTGTGTGTGTGTGTGTGTGTGTGTGTGTGTGTGTGTGTGTGTGTGTGTGTGTGTGTGTGTGTGTGTGTGTTTTAGCTACCACATCACCAAGGTGACAATTACCCTTCTGGGGGATCTAGAGATTTTTCTTCTGACAAGTTTTGTTATGTTAATTCAGTGCTGTGGGTGTCGGGTTGTATGTGTCTGTATGTATGATGGGAAGCATGTTTGTGTCTTGACAGTGTGTGCATATGTGTGTGTGATTTTGCCAGGGATTGGCACAGGCGGCAGTTAATCCACGGGGGGGCCCATGTTGCCCGTCTTGAAGAAATACATAGTAACCTTTCAGATGTGCTGAATGTCACCACGGTGATCTATGAGCGACATTATTCAAAATGACAGATGTGGAACTCAAAACAACACAACTTCAGCTTGGGAATGTTAGTGTGTGAGGGTTGCTGCAGTGTACGACGTACAGTATGATATTCATGTGTGTTATGTTGTGTCTATTTCTTGTTATGGTTGTTGTGCACATGTTTACGTAGAAGTGAGGATGAAGAGCTAATTTACCTAATTAAACATCTGTGTTTATGAATCCCTGTGTGTGTGTAATGTGGATGTACACGTTTCATGTGTTAACATATTCTGTCAGTATGTGCTAGTAAGTCTCAGTGCACGCCTGCCCTAGTACGATATATTTATTTGCAGGTATGTGTGTCTCAGCAGGTGTTTGTGTTGGGGGGTGGTAACATATTTACTTTACCCCACATAACTAAGCATCAGCAGCCATGCTGTGCGTGTCACAAGCAGAGACGACATGAGAAAGGAACACCTCATGCTGAGAGAAAAGTCACTAAAGAGTTTTAGCGAGGTGTGTGTGTGTGTGTGTGTGTGTGTGTGTGTGTGTGTGTGTGTGTGTGTGTGTGTGTGTGTGTGTGTGTGTGTGTGTGTGTGTGTGTGTGTGTGTGAGAATATCATTTTAAACATTCAAAAAGAACGAGCAGGAGGCATGGTGGGAGGAATAGAAATACACAAATGGAGGGGAAGAGAAAGTTAAGACAGAGGAGAGAACAAGGAAGAGACAACAGAAGTGGGAATGATGAAGACTGAAAGGAGAAGAAAGTAACAAAGTCAAAAGATGCTGCAGTGCTCCTGGAGGGAAAGTCGGGGAAGAAGAAAATGGGAAGGAGAGCGAGTAAACGAATCTGAAGTGAGGAGAGATGAAGATTGAGGGGAAGACAGAGGGGGGGAAAAGGAGCAACAGACAGACTGAAGACGGGAGCAGATAAAGACGGAGAGATAAAAACGGAGTGTAATGTGGCGTTAATTGGACAGGCATTGAGAGTGACTGAGGCTGCAATGTAACTGAGGCTACTTACAGACACACGTTTCTTCCTGCCAAAAAGCCAAATGAGGTGAAATTGTGCACAGTTCTGATGCTCAATATGTAATTTTACATTTAAAAAAAATTCATTTGGCCAACTGCGCCTGGAGTTGACCATGGTAAGCCGGTGATAATGGTGCAATCTCTTTGTGCTGGTAGAGAGCAACCCGGAGGTTCATTACTGTCAATATGGGAATGATAATAAACTCAGTGCTGGCAGAAAGTATCACCCACTGTGCCTGCAGACAGAAGTTGGCAATACTTTGCCAACTTTTGCCTTCGACTGGAGAAGTGAAGATGAATCGGATGTTTAAAAATTGAAAATCGATCCTCACCTGATTTGTCTTTTTCCAAGAAACATGGAGTGATATGTTGAATAAGCAACACAGATGTTTTTTTTTTTTTTATTTACTCTCCAAGAGGATAAGGAGTTTGATTTCACTTGGCTATTCCAATGCCTTACTTTTAATTTACTGTAGTATCTTAGTTCAGGAGTTTTCTTGGCAAACAAAGTTTATGTTAAAATGTTGTGTTTCTCAGCAAAATATTCCAGCAAACGTGTTCAGTGCATTTCCTTCCTCATAAAACATGTGCAAAGCAAATGAAATTGGGATTTGTTCATATTCTTGTCTACTAACAGTGTTCTTCTTCATTGCCTTTGTTGGTACATTGCCACATTTGTTGGCACATGCTCCACAGCGCTGCGGAGGAAGGTCTGGCTAGTCCACACAACATTCTGGGATGGGAGAAAAACATGCTCTGGTTTATTGGCATGTCTTTAAACCAATCACAATCATCATGGGCGGTGCTAAGCACTGGACAGAGCCCCAGTGCCGCTGCAAACCTTACTCCGCAGCACTGTGGAGGAAGGTCTGGCAGTGTGGAACTCGCACTGGTCTGGTCTTGGCTCGGTCTCCCCCTGCCTTGGTCTTGACTCGGTCTTAACCCCTCAAAGTCTTGGTCTTGTCTCGGTCACTATACACTGGTCTTGGAGAGGACTTGGTCTCGGTTTAGGTGGTCTTGACTACAACACTGTTAGGATATGACAACGCTTTGGCTGACGTTTGGTTAGGTTTAGGCACATAAAATGACTATATGGAAAGATTATGGTTTGGGTTCAAATAAATACTTCTCTACGGTTAGGGAAGCTTCGTTGTCATGGTTACGATAATAAACACGTGGTTATGGTTAGAAAATGATTAAGGTTGTTGAACAGCTGTCTCCAGTACTGTTTTGTTGACCCATCCATCCATCGTGTCCTGCTCACTATAGAGTTTGTCTCTCTTTAATAACCTCAACTGGCTTCCTCCTCTCATTTTTTGGGACACCTGCTGAAACAACTGATGCTGTCAGAACAGGGACCCACTGAAAAATTGCCCCATAGTCTACTAGTGTCAAGGTTTCAGCAGGTGGACCCAATTGCAAGACTCTTCCAGGCAGAAGTGCAGAACAAACACACTTTATTTTGACACTACAACTTACAAACTCACAACTTCAAACTAACAGCACTCTCACAGGACAAACGGAGAGAGGCGAACCAACAAGTGACAAAGGAACAGAGGGGTGTAGAAATACACAGACCAATGAACAGAAAGACAGAGGATTGGACAAGACAGTAACAAGCAACAGGTGAGAGCAGAACTGGAGGGAACTAACAAGACAGGAAGTGCAGACCAAATAAGGGGAAGGGCGGAGACAAAGACACATGACAGACAGGTAACCACAGAACACATGGAACACAGCAACAAGCACAAATCACAACACAATACACAAAATGGCCAAAAGAGTGGCACAAAGGCAGTCAGTCACAGCCAGATCCTGACAACTAGTGGGTAAAAATTTCCTTAGGGTACCTTTTTAAAAATTATGCAAATGATAACGTAACAACAGTTCAACAAAGAGCATACAGAGAAAAGGCAGAGGTTGTCATAATGTCTTTTTTTGTTTACATGGGTGTTTGCCTGACCCTGCCAGACCTTGTAGGTCGAAACGTTTTTTTTCTGGAGCTTCCCCTTTTGAAGCATCTTTTGAACCAAAAACACGATGGCGTATGGAAAGCATTTTTTTGACTGACGTCCCACACCCAGGGCAGTGTTTTTTTTGGGTTTTTTTCAGTCCAAAGCACAAGTGCCGCATCAGCGTGAGTGACAGAGGGAGATCAAGTTAAGCTGGAGTAAAAGAGAAAGTTGATGGAGAGAGAGGTGACATAGTAAGAGTGAGAGACCGAGAGAGCGAAGCATCCTTTGATGTTAGTTGGTTGATCCGGCCTGCTGTTTAGGACGCAGGCAGGTATGGTAATCATCCGAGGCTTCTCCAACCAGCTTTGATCACAGCCATGCTGGGAGTTGATGTTGATGACTCGGTGGTGCCAGAATACTAACAAGTGGCCACTAACACACAGACACACACTTTTTACTGTACGTGCATCCACTGTACATAAATACACATCCAGTCACACACTTAGACATAAGCTTTCATTCTTCTCCTTTCTCTCTTAATATTTTATTTCAACTTTTAAACTCCTCAATTTCTATTTTCTTTTCATCCTGACGTGCGCACACAATACCATAAAACCCTTTTAAACAGACTCTTTTCCACTGATTGTGGTCTAAGCCTCAGAATAAGCCTTTTACATCCATTTGAGCAGCCAAAAGATGAGTCCTTCAGCTGCATTTGGCTAACCTCACCAGACAATTCAATTGCACTGAAAGAGTGAGGAGAATCTGTGAGACATCAGGGGATTAGAAACAAAGCAAACCATCATATCATATTGCACAGGTTTGCACACAAACAATATTAAAAAAGAAATGTCTTGAAGCGGAAGAGCAGACAACTGGGGGAAAAAAGCATGTACTGAACAACATGCATTTATACATAACATGCATATAATAAGATTCTGTCTTTTTAAAGATACTTTTTTTGTGGCATTTTAGGCCTTTATTTGATAGGACAGCTTAGACATGAAAGGGGAGAGAGATGGGCAATGAACATCAGCACATGTCAGAATTGAACCTGCAGGTGCTGTGGCGAGGACTGAGCCTCTGTACATGGGGCGCACGCTCTACCAGGTGAGCTACCTAGGCACCCCTTCTGTCTTTTTCATAAAAACACTGCTGGGCTTGAAAGCAAAAAAAATCTTCCTATTCTTCCTAAACCTAATTATCAAGTTTTATTCCTTTTTGTAGTTTTACTTATAGAAATTATATTGACTGTCAATATGGCAGAAATACAAAAAGCTATCTTTCTCTGGAAGTGAAAGATAATCAAGTTTTATCACCCGGAAAATAAGAAGTATGTGCACTATTTCTTATCCTGGTGATCAGAGTTTACACAGAATGAGTAAAAGGATCTGTGGAACTTTTATAATTTTGCATTGTACTTTGCTGTAAGCTACCTTAAAGCCCACTGTATTATATCATCTGTCAAATTATTATGATGGGATAAGTTTTGGAAGTTTTTGTTTGTCAAAATATGAGACAATCCTAGAGAAAATTGGCGCAGCTTGTATTGTGTGTGTGTGTGTGTGTCTGTCTGTCTGTCTGTCTGTCTGTCTGTCTTTACGGCCATGCATTCTCAATATCCCCAGGAGGCTGGAAGTGTTGTGTTGTTGCAGGTCTGAGACAGTGTCTTTTTGATACTACAACGTGGGATCACCAAAGTCAGAAATTACGAAACTGTACACACACAGTAGGGCCTTCAAATTGGCTATAATCTATATTGTATAATGTATCAAATGACAATGTGATACATTCGCTTGTAGTGATGAACCTACAGAGAACATTCACCTGAATGTGAAGCCCCCCTCGGCTTTACGGAGCTTCATAGTGAGTTTCTGCTCATTGTTTTAGGTGTGCATTTGCAACTTTACTGTTTTGGTTTTGGTTTACTTTGGTCATTTTTAGCAAAAAAAGCTCTAAAACCCCACTAAACAATACCTGCTCTGCAACCAAGAATAAAAAGTTAGCTACTAGCTGGTGAACATAGTGAAGCATTTAGCAGCTGGAGAGCCAGATATTTCCCTCAGGAGTTAATTGAGACCAAAAATGGAGCTAAAATAGAGCGAATGAAACACGACTCCAAATGAATGCTAATGTTCCTCTAGTCTGTAATAGCAGGATGTGCAAATAAGCAACTGTTTAGTAAGGTGGAGGTCAGCAAAAATAAGATTTTCAGGAGGTGTTGAGTTACTCTTTAATCACAGCATCATAAACATTCACAAAGTGTAATGCCAGTACTTATTAGTGTTATGGCAGCTTGATGCATACCCCTTCAAATAAAGTGTTACAGAATATTGTCCTGTCTGTTGATAGGGTTTAAATAATATGCAAACTGGATCACAAATATGGACATTGAAAGAAAGACACACCAATACCTACACACACACACACACACACACACACACACATCACACACACACATCACAAATCACACACCACACACATAAGTTCTGTGAAGAAGAGAGATGCCGTAAGTGTGAGTGCATTCCCATGTCTTTTTGGCCACAGCAGTGTTTGTGTTTTAATTCCAAATGACATACAGCCTGAGAGGAGGGGAAACAGGCACACACACTCAGCCACACATAACTGCACACCAACATGTACTGCTCGTAGGGGTGGCTCACACCTGCACGCGCACACACACACACACACACACACACACACACACACTCCTGCCTGGGCATATTAGGAATGCAGACAGTGTCACAGGAGCAGGGCAGGGCACTGAGTGGCTTAAGACAACTTAATGTATCCTGGCACATTAGCTCATTCTTGGATTGAGCATCCTCACTCATCGAGACCCTCTTTACCAAGCTACCGTTTAGCCAACCACAAGCAAACACACACACACACTCATTGTATGCCCAAAGTATTGATGCTCAGATGGTAGTCATCCATAAATGTATCAGCGCATAATCAATAGGCAAAGCATATTTGTCTCAGATGAAAAACCACAGTCGTACAAATTGAAATGAAAGACAGAAAAACTCCTCCTCCATCTGCTCTTCCTCCAGCTGGCCTCCTCCTCCTCGTCTTCTGCTCTTTCTTTTCTCTGTCTTGTTTTGCTCTCATTTCTTGCAATTTCATTATCCCTCTCTGCCCCCCTCCTCTCTGTCTTTCGCTCTCTTTTGTCCTCATTCCACACGTATCTCCATTCCTCCCCTACCTTTTCTCTCTCTGTTTCCCTCCCTCTCTTCTTTCTGCTTCTTTCAGCCCTTTTATTCACATTCTGTGCATCTCTCCCTCTGTTTCTCTCTCTGCCTTTCCCCTTTAGTTGTTAATCAGAGTTGATTGGTAGCAGAGAGAGCCGAGAGGAGCTCCCCAGTGGATCAATGCCTCTAAATGATCTGTTCAAGGATCCCTTTAGAACCTGCAAAACTCGCTCTGATAGGGCACCGAAGCATGAAGGCGCTCATTTCACATCTAACTCACTTCCTGATTTGCCCTCTGGGAGAAGGGTAGGAATGCAGTTATAGGGATAATTTGTCCCAAAGCTAAATATCCCACTAACCAAAAGTGTTTAGACCTAAATGTCTTCATTCCAGGCAATCAATTACTGCCAAGGTGAGGGGGAAAATGATGAATTTGTTTAAAAAGCTCAGTGTGTGTCAGTGTGTTTGTTTATGTGTTTGTGTGTGTGCGTGCGTGTGTGCATCTGAGATGTCGAGATTGACCGACAACTGGTTTTGTTTATGCTCATTTGATTGAAGACGTTTTCCTGCATCTCAAATTTACTGAGCTTCAAGAAACAAGATTTGATAACATGCTGTAGCCGGTTTTAAAAAAATGTATTTGACGTGGTACATTTGAAATGAAATTGATCGTAGCCGTTGTGATGATGTTAATGAAGTGCACCAGAAGAAGAAGCAGCCGCTACAGACGCAGACGTGCACATGCCCACAAAGAGATTACAATACCATATCCCACTTAGGAATTTTAAACAGACAGTTGAAATGGTTGATGGATTACTGAAGAATGTCTCAAAGTAAAACTTGAATTTGAAATGACTGTGGGTTGTTAAAGATGCAAGTAAAAAAAAAAAAAAAAAAAAAAAAAAAAAAGATTATCAAGCCTTGGGACATATAATTTATGGAGTGCTAGTAAATAAAATATATCTGAAATATCAAATGTAAAAAAAAAAGATGTATTGTATTTACTCACCAAAGGGTGCCGATATGAAGCTGAATTATGCATTAAACAAAGCTATGAATTTTAAGATTCGTGGTTAAACAAATACTACATTTTTTAGTCATGTTACAACTTTACATAAAATATTGATTGGTCAGTTTCAGCTTTAGGAAAATTTTGCTAATAGATACCATACATTTCATATTTGGGATTCTCCACTTGGGTATTACAGTGTTCTATATTTTTCTTATTGTTAACAAATCCCATGTTGATTCTAATAAGTATTGTCTGTGTAGCCTGAAGGCAGATATACACAAGTGTATTCCTTTGTGCCATAGAATAACATATAATGAAAACATTAAACACACAGCCATGCCCTGGCACTGGGTGACATTGTCCTTTATAACTATAAACCTGGGCACTGTTGTATGATTCTGAATTGATCTCACAATCCTGCTGCTATAAACACTTACTTTAGCACCAAATATGTACTAATTTAGCTTTTTTAAAGATGAAGGTATGTATTAGTTTTTAAAGGTTAGTCTTCTGAACAAATGCGAGAGCCACAGACAAGATGGGGAAGACATACAGTATGTAGAGACAGACAGCATATTGTTGGTTTTAGCCCTTTTAATGGCATTTGTTGACAATAACAAAAATATAGAATATCAGCAGTCTTATCCTTTAACAGAGACTGTTTCACTCCAGTGACTTTGGGATTGTAAACAGAAGTTCAGTTCCCATATAAGCAACATTGGCATCAACATATAAACATAAATAGGGCCTGTATAATGTAGGGAAAAAAAATGCCATATGTTTTTAATATACTCTAACTGCCTTGCAGAGACTGTTGAAAAGAGATTGGGGAGTCGCCAACTGATTTCAAGCACCATCTTATGTATCTCCATATGTCACCTGCCTATATTTCACAAACTCTTTGAGTCCATGCCAGAAGGAGGAATATAGCAATGGCACCCTCTACAATGTGTGTATAATATTTCTTCTTCAGCAACCTCTGACCCATTTCTATTGATCATGCTGCCCTCAGTGATCCGCATGTGTACGGAACTAAGTGGGCATTCACCACAGACTCTATACACTGCTTTAGAGGTTGGGATAATAATGTGTGCTCTCTACCATCACATGACCTACTTCTCTTGAGTATCATAGAAAAAAGGCTCATTCAAGCAGAAAAAAAAGACCATGTTCCAAACATGCTTATAATTCCCATGAAGCATAGCTTGGCAAGTTTTATTAAAATAAAATTGGTTGCTATGCAAACTTTTGCCATAACCAGAGGGGTAATTATTGATTTTTCTAACCTTCTTGTTTATTAAATAGTAAACACCCTCTAGGATGTTTTTGCTACAAACTGCCATGACTCAGGTTGTTAAATGACCCTCTATCAGAAAGCTTTAGTTGGAAGCGTCCTTGAGCAACGCGTGGTGTCTCTTAAGGGTTGTTGTTTTGTAGTTGACTCAACCTCGGATCTTCCTGGGAAGATGTCCACACAAAGAAATGTCCTGACAGCGATCATACAATTTAATATAATTACGGTACACAGCATGACGGAACTAATTGGACAGTCACCTCAGTTTCCTTTAGGCTGTGCAATCATACGGAAATCCAATATTGGTAGTAAATATTCATAGTATTGTAGAAGATGTATAGGGTTCTCCCCCCTGACCATTGATTCTGTGCATATACCGGAGCCCGTTTGTAATTTTTATTTATTCATGAAGTAAATTGAATCCATTGTTTCCTCTGTGTCTTGCAGGTTCTGGCACGGAGAGTACAGGGTGGCAGTGAACATTAATGACTATCTGGACATCTACTGTCCTTACTACGAGGGTCCTCCGTCCCATGGGCGCATGGAGCGCTACATCCTGTTTATGGTCAACCACGAGGGCTACACTTCCTGCCAGCACAGGATGCGTGGCTTCAAGCGCTGGGAGTGCAACCGTCCCAGCGGTCCTGACGGACCCCTGCGCTTCTCAGAGAAGTTCCAGCTCTTCACTCCCTTCTCCCTGGGCTTTGAGTTCAGGCCTGGACACGAGTACTACTACATCTGTGGGTTATCAGCTAGGCAGTGTGTGTTTCTGTGTGAGATAGTGTGTGGAGGTAAAGAGTGTCTGTAGGTAAAGGGTGTTTGTCTGTTTGTCGCGTGCATTGAAACGTGTGCGCATGTCTGTGTTTGCATGTTAGCCACGCTTCTGCTCAATATGCATTCGCAAACGATATGTAAATATGCAATCAACGGAAGGTGATTGAGAGAGTTCTCAAACACAGCCCACCACGTCGCTCGCACACCCACAGGCGCGCATAAATACATCTTCCATCTCTCACTCGCTCCCCCTACTCTCTCTCTCTCTCACTCTCTTTATTTCTTGATGTATCTCTCTGCGTCTGTCGAGATCATAAGTGGTGTGCTCAGCAAAGTGGTAAAAATGTCACTAGGCGTAGTTTGTAATCATTTTTATATTAACTGTATTGATGTTTCTCCTCACTTCAACAAGTGATGTATTAGTATCACAGATGGGCCTAACCCCCCTGAGAGACTTTGTTTTTCTGAACCGAGTTAAAAAAGCTTTCATTCCCCCACCAGGCATGGGACAAACAGTAGCTTAAAATTACTCTTAAACATTGTTTTCATCTGCACCGTGTGCCAGATGGGTGGGATAGATTTACCGCATCCGGACTCTTTAGTGCATATCAGTTGGTAATCACATAAAAGCACATTAAATTGACTTTCAAAAGCTATGCTGTCAATGTCCAAACTTTCTGTAGCTGCACAGAAAAGTGACGCTTTTTTTTTCTGTGTGGAGGCTGCAAGAGCTGTGACAAAACATTCAACTGTTTAAATGAACATACATGATGGGAGAAAGAAAATGATTCCTCTGGGAGAGGACAGTCTTAATTCAAATATGTACGTATACTGTAGGTTGTTTTAAGCGTTTGAACAAACTATTTATAATGTCTTTTGTCTGTTGAAGGTCCAGTGTGTAACGTGTTTAGTTGTTCATTATCAAAAATCTGTGTTGCCCGTTCACAAAGTTGTCCTTTTTCATGAATATTTATCCACCATCCATTCCAAGTATTCCTTTTGGCTTGAAATTTTACATTTGCGTTTTCATGAACTGGGGTAGACACTCCATATTCATGCGCCATCTTGAAACACGTCAGCCGGTAAGGGACATACAGGACATACTGCTCCGCCTTTTGTGTTTTCGCTGTCACATGATAAACTCACAGTTGCTGCTAATGCTGCTAATGGGTATCGTAGCTTCCAAGCCCCGGCAAGTTTGAAGAAGGAAAACATGGAGGACCACATGTATTCAAAATCCAAATTTCAGGAACAGGAATCCTCTTCTTTGCCCAGAAAAAGAAAAAGTATATTGAAAAGAGCGTGAAGCCTACCTTAGCTGTAATACGTACTTTGAACTGCGTGGCTCGAGAGAGTTGATTGTGATATAAGATCTCAACGCTAGATGGGAGAAATTCCTACACATTGGACCTTTAAGGACCGTCTCCAGCTGCCATGTGGTGACCAGTTTAAGTGTGCAAACCAAGCAACGCTTTCTTAGATGAATCAAACTTTTGGCATCTAGAGACTTAACTTGATAACCAATTAGCAGAGTTATCTCATTAGACCTTTACTTAGTTTACTTTTGTGTTACTCTCTGAGTCATACTAAACCTGACCTGTCATTGGTATCTTGTTCAGAATTTTCACATGGACAATGTCATTTCTGCCACTACCCAAACCCGGCACCAGTCTCTTCATTTCTCCATTTGTTGCCGCTGCACAGCAGGCTGAAAATTGACCTTAACCTTTTTTAGTAGGTGATGATGCATTCTCACCATGACCCGTAATGGGATGAGGGTCTGCTGCCATCACTTTAAGGTTGGCATGCAAGTGCGACATATTTCTTGATGGAGTTTTTTGCCCTTGGACAGATTCTGACCTGACAGTGATATTCTCCTTGTTCAGACAGCGGAGGCAAAAAATATAATAAAAAAGATAGCTTGACAGATATTGAAAACAGGTTTAAATTCAATTTGTTGCAGCATTACTGTGTTTAGATTTTATTTCTAATGCAGTACCACGATTTTATAATGTATTCAATAACTGAAAACCAATGTGCTACACTACTAATTTACTGTGAAAGATAATAAGATTAAAGTAATGTTTCCTCCAACGCTATTTGTTTATAGAGTAACTTTTAATAATGAGCACTAACTATCTGCAAATATTTCTTTGCCCCAGTCTGTTGTCTACGCTGTCAGAAAGACACAGCAGGCGAGAGTCCGAGAGCTAAAGAGGCGAAGATAACAGCCACCCGATGTCCTACTGCACTTTTCCCAGTCGGCACAAACACACACTCTTTTGTTTTCAGTCTCATGTAAGGATGGACAGGGCCCCTCCAGAGTTGTATAGTTGCTGACTCTAGTATTGTATTTCTGGGACCCCTGAGGGGAATGTGTATTCCACAAGATGTGTGTGTGTGTGTGTGTGTGTGTGTGTGTGTGTGTGTGTGTGTGTGTGTGTGTGTGTGTGTGTGTGTGTGTGTGTGTGTGTGTGTGTGTGTGTGTGTGTGTGTGTGTGTGTGTGTGTGTGTATTGTAGGGGGAGGGCTGGTTGTGGGGTCAGTTGTCAAGTGATTGTGAGTCCGTGAAAGGCCATGTCCATCATCTTGACTGACAACCACACACGTTTTTGTCTCTCACATGCACACACACACACACACACACACACACACACACACAGGTCAGTATTGAAGTGGAACAAAGGCATTTTTAAACTAACCAGCACCATGTGTGTGTGTGTGTGTGTGTGTGACTCCTCTCTGCAGATACTCCACATAGTAAAAAAACATTGATCTTTGATGGTGATTTGTGGCCAGACCTGTGTGAGTGTGAGCCCATGTGTGCATGTTGGTGTGTGTATTTGTCATGTGGTTGACAGGTTGACAGGTCTGCTCCACCCCTAACTTCTCCCAGCTGCCATCTGATGAGGTTGAGTGATTTTCAATGGGGTTTTCAGGAGATGTTGGTTTGTGGATGTGCTGGGAAACGGAGGCGCTGGGCTAGCCGATAAGACTTATAAAAAATGACAAAAGTGAAATTATTTGGAGGGCATGGAGAAAAGGGCTGTGTGTGTGTGTGTGTGTGTGTGTGTGTGTGTGTGTGTGTGTGTGTGTGTGTGTGTGTGTGTGTGTGTGTGTGTGTGGGGGGGGGGGGGTGATGTGTTTTTCCACTTCTTTATCCCCGAAATGTTGCCATTTGTCATTGAATCAGTATGGAACCCCTAAACAAAGACACACAACAGGAGAGAAAGCCCGATACAAAGCTGGCGGGCTTTATAGGGGACCACTTACTGGGCACTGTAAGGAGGTTAGGTGGATGATTTGAAGAAATTTGAGGCAAAGGAAGTGGGCTACAGGGAAGGCATGAAAGACTAAAAGAGGTGAAGGGCAGAGAGTAGGATGGATGGAGGGAGGAGTTGTGGGCAGAAAGAGAGGGAGGAGAGGGCAGAGGAAGGGTCAGATTTATTTCCTGTGCGCGCTGTGGATCTTGATGATGGTCCTCTCCAGGGTCGCTCTGGGCTTTGGCTATGCGGACTTCCTCAAGGGAGAAGGCCAATAGGTCTCCACGCACACTTCTGCAAGCACCAGCATGTGTGCACTTTTGCTCATCCTCGTGTGTGTGTGCGGGTGGGTGTGTGTGTGTGCACGTCTGCGTGCTCGAGCGGTCAGAGTTGGTCACCATCTGCTTTAAGGTCTCCAACTCTATTTCACATCAGAGCGAGGTGGGACTAAAAACCCAGATTCAATTTAATTTATTCTACTTTGAAGTTTGTATCACAGTAACTTTAAAACATTTTTCTCATATTTTTTTGGCATTCAGCCAGTGCAGCACGGTGGCTCAGTGGTTAACACTCTGTCACCTTGCAGCAAGAAGGACCTGCGTCTGTGGGGAATTTACATGGATTTCCTTACCCGTTCCAAAGACATTCAAGTCAGGTCGATTCGAGAGCCAGTATTTCCCTTAGGTATGAATGTGAGTGTGACTGAATCCCAGTGTGCGGGCTGATCCTTCTCAGACTTGTTTACATTGCCTTAAGTGTTCAGTATGTTAACCGGAGCTCACAAACTTGGGAGCATGGCTTAAAATACAACTTAAAAGGACATAACATAACAAAATTATCCAACTGCTTGAAGGAATAAATGTCATCAAGAAAGAAATAGGCTGCATTAATGACTACATTCATGTCAAATTATAACAAATGAGTGTTAACTTACATAAAAAAAATTCCTTTTTTTTAACGCATACCCTTGATTAACCACCTCTAACATTTTTGTTTCAGGCTAATTACAGTAATGTAGGTGTGTTATACGTTGCTGTAACACCCAGTGAACAAGAAATGTGTAAAAGAAATCTGCATATTCATGTGAAAAGAAGCCAGCACTAAAGCCCACAGACATACTTGTTTCTGGCAAAAGCCATCCTCCAGTGAACAAAGTCTGCAGTATAATCATTTCCGTTTCTCACTGCCATCTCATAAATATGTTTTAAAATAATTGGGGTTAAATGGAGGTTTGGTGTCTTTCCGGTGTGAGGATCCAACTTATGACCCTCCAGTCACACTCCTGACAGGCCCTGAAAGCCCCAGGTTCACTCTGTCAGCGGGTTTGTGGTAATTTCCATAATTTTAAATTAGTTTTGAGAACAGGCGCCACTAAATTAAAACATCAACTGAATGGATAAAGGCATTTAGCTGGTGTTATTCTATATTTTCTTATTGTAAACAAATACCATGAAAAGCCCCAAACTAATATTTTACTCCGTCTCTCAGTACTTTCTGGTTATCCTATCTCAAGCCCAAAATCTGACCTACATTCATTCCTACTGAGGACATACATTTTTTAAAACAGGTCTAAAAATGCCATGGTTACAGTATTGTCTCTGTCAACTCCCAGTCCAACCACCACCTAATAATAAGGCTTTATAGCACTCTGAGACATTACAACGTTTATTAAATGTTCTCAAATACTAATCTCCTCTTTTAACCTCTCTGCTTTTTACAGCGTCTCCTCACCCAAACCATGTGGGGCGAGCATGTCTAAAGCTGAAGGTGTATGTCAGACCTCCAGGTAAGTCACGCTCTAACTACACACACTGTCACACACAATGCCACACACACACGCAAAGGTCCAGATTGGCTATCAAAGTAAAATTAGGGGGGGAATAAGGAGTCTGATAGAATGCCCCGGCAACACTCTCTGCTCTGATTCACAGGCCAGCCAGGCAACACTTTAACACCTTTACACACCGTGAAAACACACACACACACACACACATTCTGACCAGGATTCTGACACATACAAGCACACACAAGTGTGCACAGGCGCATGCACACTGGCACAAAGTGGCATATGCACTTCACATCAAATCACATCACATCACACTGGGTGTGAGGGAGACCTTCTGTCCTTGTAGAAAGAGAACAGAGCCAGCTGAAAGTGCTCTCTAAAAATGTTACCAAGCCTTCACATCACTCTACTGGCTAGATTTGCTCATAAGAAACAAGAGAGCAATCTAATAATACACCCATCGCATATACTGTAGAAGTCTAATCTAATAATAGACACTTCATAATTCTTAATAAAATTCTCCTCATGCATCAGCCTTGTGGTAAAAGATGAAGCGTGACTTGCTCGCCACATAATACCTTTTTTCCAAAGAGCATGCAGCCTGATAAGACATACTCTTTTGAAAATAGCTCCCTCATAGATCGGTGCAGACAGGACGCAGTGCTCACACAAGTGCGCCATGTTGGCCTATGATAGTGCCGTTTTAAAAATAACTCAAAAGATTGACATGCACCGGGAGCAGATTGCGGCAGGCATTTCACTGCACTTGCGTTATCTTGATAATCTACCTGTACGTCTTTTTCAAAGGCGGATTCTACCTCATGAGTTTTCAACCTAAGCCTGACTAAAGAATCCAACCTGGGTAGTAACACATCTCCTTAGATAATGACACGGCTTTGAAGATCCTCGTAAAAGGATGAGAATCGGCCTTCGCAGCTTTCCAGACTCAGATCATTCCATCTTTCGCTAAGGGAGAAGGAAATTCTCTCCTCCTCCATAATTACTGAAACAAGATGCATTCTTTTATTCTGTCATTGCTGCAGCTCATCTTTGAGATTCTGCTTTTTTGCGCTGTTAAAGTAATCTGTCTGACATTGCAACTTCCATCTCATCTGTGAAATATTGTCACTAGAGTGAGCTATGAGCAGTTGCACGTGTGTGTGTGTGTGTGTGTGTGTGTGTGTGTGTGTGTGTGTGTGTGTGTGTGTGTGTGTGTGTGTGTGTGTGTGTGTGTGTGTGTGTGTGTGTGTGTGTGTGTGTGTGTGTCGGCTGCTCCAGATTCTGAGTCTCTGTGATTAAACTGTAATTAGGTTGGTTAAACCCCCTGCAGAGCTCAGTTGCTGTCGTCTTCTCCTCCTCCCTCTTTCCTCTTCTCATACCTCTCTGCCGTCTTCTCTTTGCCTTTCCTTGGCTTTTGAAGGGTGAGAGTTTTGTGCTTTGTCGCTCAATTTACACACCCCCATAATTTTTCCACTTGTTCACCCTTTGTCTTTCTATAAATCCACTCCCTTCTCCATTCACTTTGTTTTCGATTGTCTTGTCTTTGTATCTGTCTGTGTGTCTGTCCTCTCAGTTCAGATGTTTTGTCGTTTTCGCTCTTCTTTTCGTTTCAGATGGGTCGGGATATGATTCTCCGGAGCCCTTCCTGACTGATGGAGGTCCAAGCTGGAGGCCAGGGTCCATGACCCTGTTAGCTGTTCTGGCCTCACTGCTCCTGGGACTCTTCTCCTGGCTGTGACCCCTCTCCCTCTCCTCCTGGAGCTCCCACCCAGGGTCGCTGGGCTGGGCTGGCTGTCCCTCTAAATCCACCACCCCTCAGGGAAGCCCTCTGTCTCCGTCTCTGTATCTCCCCCTCCCACCTCCACCTCTATACGACCAACAACCCCCCCGCCCCTCCCACCTCCACCTCAATACGACCAACAACCCCACCCCCCCTGCCAGCCCCCTCCATGGCCCAGCTGCGGACACCGTTTCCAGCCCTGGCTGAGAGGGTTTGGTCTTGAGCTGTCTGGGAAACTGCGCTTCATCTCTGATCCCCAAATTCTGGGTGGAACAGCACCTCTCAGCTGAAAAACACAAGGGAAATGTCTCTGCACTCATATCAGGGGGTCCTTTTGATTTGTTTATTGACTCTTGGCCACTGATGGGGTAGATGTAGCCGAGGCTATGATTAAACTTGTCGTTCCAGTGCAATTCCTATCATCCAATCACGGCAGGATGCATTAAGCGATAGGCCTGAATGCACAAAAATTGGATTTTTTTCTCACATTGCTATCCCATCGTCAAACCAAGAATTGGAAGTGGCCAAGCTTGCATTTTAATTGGAATTCTATACTACCTGGACCAGTTCCAACTGCAACGAGTAGAACAGCAAACCTATAGAGATGGAGAGGAGAAAAGTGACCCGGCCTGTGCAGAAAAATAAAGGGAAACCGATTAAAATAAATATGGCCATATGGGAAATGTAATGTTATATGTGTTGATATTTTCAGACCCAGTGTAGATTCACAGCAATGTGATATAAATACTTTTTTTTTTTATGAGAAGCTTTAATATCACATTAAAATGACAAGTATAATCATAGCCTGTTTTAGTGGGAGGGTGGGGTGTGTGCAGGGGGGTGTTCTGGGTGGGTTTGGTGAGGTGTATATTTTCAGGTGGATTGTGTTCTGTCTTATTCATGTTTCTAAACAAAGCATTTATCACAGCCTGGCCAGCACAGGCGTCTTCAGCACTCTCTAATATCGATTGGGTCGGGTGACTTTTGGAACCATGACTTTCTCATGTATGAATGTACCACTGGTCACCCACCTCTTTGTCTTTCTGTATTATTATGACTGTGGTCACTTACAGTACCTTCTCTCGGACTGGCAGGATGAACGGGTCGGGGATTTGGAGGGATGTGTGGGGCGGGCAGGAGAAGAGTGAAGTAAGGATGAACGGAGGACAGGTGACAAAAGGAGGCGACACTCAAGTTGCATGACCACTGTGAAACCTTCAGATCAATCTCGTTTGTAATGATGATATATTTTTTCATGGGGCAAATCAGAAACACCCTGCTACCGCTCTCTTGCTCTCCCTGAGACTTTTTCCGACATCAAAAGGAAAATTCAGCCTCTCCCCTCACACGATTTCTCCTGTCTGGCTTTCAGCCGCTGATGGATTAGCTTGGGCCGGGAGATAAATGGACCCACAGGGTGAAACTGACTGGAAATCAGCCCTCGGAGCCCAGGCCAGATCACAATGGACATAAATACTGACTGAAGCTGGTCCTGGGTCTGAGGGTTAAACCAATAAGGGAAGCGCATAGACTGTGGCAAATGAGGCGAGGTGTGTGTGGTAGCAGCACAAAAACACACATGCGCATGCACACACACACACACACATACATATACATACACACACACACACACACACACACACACACACACACACACACATGCAGTCTTTGATAACGGGACGGTTCCTCTGAGATTTTGGGAGCATTCACAAAGAGAGAGGGAGCAGAGGAGGAGGGAAAGTTTGTGTGTATCATGGGACTGAGACTTCTTTAATGTTGGGAAGTGAACATAATGAGTAAGCACTGTGAACACACACAGATAAAAACACAAACATGACGACCAGTGTACAGATACACACACACACACACACACACACACACACACACATACAGACATGTAGAAAAGCAAATGCGGATCTAAACATTTACAAAGACATGGCATGCACATACACACATGTACAAAGATACACAAAAAAAAACACAAACAAGGGGAAGCACTTCCTTCGCTGTTTCATCTTATTTTTGTAGCATTTAAAATCACTGTTAATTACTCCTGTGTGGGATGCAGTGATGGGGTATAGCCTGTGGAAGATAAAAAAAAAAATGTTTTCTCTTCTTCTATTCCACTGATGCTGTCCTTCTATCGTTCTTCTTCTCTGGTTTGTGATCCATGGTTGGTAGTGGTAGGATGCCTCCAGGTCTGAGCGTCATGTATGAGTTTGTCTCCTTTTCTGTTTGTGATGTTTTTGTGGGTGCTGACCTCAGTCATTAAAGTCAGTCAGTCAAAAGTAAACACAGAAGTCAGAGCAAGGAGAGAAACACACAAATAAAGATTGTCTTTTTGTCTACTTGAAAAATAAGCCAAGTGAGTGGAATTTCTTCAGTGGAAATGTGAATTAATTTTCATTTGATGGATTTCCCCCCCCCCCAAAAGGGCAGATGATTGTATTCATGTATTAGACTGCACCTGGGTCTTTATTTTTCTCAGTCTATCTTCCTCTGACGTCAAAGTCTTGGGACAGTAAGCGTTGAGCACTGCCAGTCAAAGCATGAAATTATTCAGATGAAATCACCCTCTCCAATCTTCAGCTGTTTCTCCCTCAGCGATGTGACAGCTAATCTGAACTGCTGACAACATGGAGACTGAATAGCTTGATAGCCTTTCCTCTCCTGTTTCCATCACATGTCCAGCAGTGGGGCCTTCCAGTGATGGGAAGTAACCAAGAGCATTTTACTCAAGTATTGTACGTATGTGCAATTTCGATGTACATGTATGTGAGACTTTATATTTCTGCTCCAATACATTTATTTTATAGCTATAGTCAATAGTTTTCAGATTTTACTAAAAAAAAGCACATATGATAAGCTTATACAAAAGATTTAACCAGTGGTTCCCACATTTTTGGGGATTGTTACCCCATACAAAAAAGCAGTGTCTAGTTGGGGGGGCCCCATCCCATTCCAGATGTCTATAAATGTGTTTCCATCCACAATTTGAGCATGAAAAAGGTCAAGATATCACACAACATTTTTTTTTTATGCTTGACTGAGAGGTAACAGTTGATGGCACCTAACTAGAGTATTAGCACCATCAGCTGTTTATTTTGATGTACATAACTCCTAATATTTGCATAACTGTAGTGGACAGAAATGTGCATTAAATTGTATTTTCTTCTGCTATATTTGGACGGAAACTTGGCTTATGTGTTGTAAGGAGTTCAACCAAAGACAGACACCCCCTCTAAACTTCTCACATGGTTTCATTTAAATAAGTGTTTAAGGCCCAAAGAGAAGAAGAAGCAAA
The DNA here is from genome assembly GCF_004354835.1 of Perca flavescens. Taxonomy (NCBI): domain Eukaryota; kingdom Metazoa; phylum Chordata; class Actinopteri; order Perciformes; family Percidae; genus Perca; species Perca flavescens. Next base: position 22,646,600 of record NC_041350.1, read on the forward strand.
GATCAGAGAAAGAAATGAATGCAAATTTGTATGCAGAACTTTTCTTCTTTCTTACCTCGTTAATCATCTCACGACTACTCACCCATGTATCTTGTGGGCCTGATTCCTGTATAAAAAAGTTAAAATTAGAACCAGAACGAGTACTTTTATTTTGTATTGCTCCGTACATTGCTGATATTTTTTTGTAGTTGCACTTAAGTAGAATTTTTAATGAAGTACTTCTACTTGTAATAGCATTTTTACATTGTGCCACAACTCACATGCATATCAAAAGCCAGGTGTCCTTGGTGATGCCTAAAGACTAAATGTCTTTAAAAAAAAAAATAGTTCTCAATAGCTCAATAGTTCTTTCCAGATACGGACATGAATAGACAAATAGACAATAGACACTTCCCCCCCCCCCATTGGGGCGTGTATGGGCCACTGCTAGCTTGAAACATTTATCAGTCCTGTTTTAAAAGCGTTATTTGAAACCACTGACTCGCTTCTTTTGGCAGCATGGTGCAAAAAGAATATCAGAAATGTTGTTTTTAGGGAAAACTGAAGTACATGAATAATAGATGTGCCTTGGCCTGCCATGTTTGGCCCTCCTGTGCAAAGCGCCTAATGGCTATCGATGTCTCTGGTTTCCATCAAATTGCTTTATATGAGAGCTCAATTCAAATGGAGAAAGAGTAGATTCCAGTGAAAAGGAGACGAGGGAATGAAATTATCCCTTAAAATTGAAACGCACGCATGGTCAGCCAATTCTTTGTCCTGACAAGTATCAGGTGCCAGCAGAATTAGTGTATCATAAAATTAAGCCTGATCAAGCAAGGCCTCAAAGACCTTCCCAAGTCTCAATCCTTGTGAGAGGAAAGATGGATGTTGTGATACGACTGGAACAGAGCCAGAATTGAACAGATGTGCTCGTTGAAATCATGGGAAACTAGTGATCTGGGCTATGTCACTGACACACATGTACATATAGTACAGTACACACTATTATATCCCCCATGTAGTCCATTCTATATATTATTAATCACTTGATTATTTCAGCTATTTTCATTGGCAGGCATACACGTGGGGAAATAAATTTGGCCTGTGTGATGTTGGTTTTGGCAACAACCAAAAAGGAAAGCCAGGAAATACAGATGGCGACCCCTCTGCGTTCTTTTCCTCTTTCTTTCTGTCTCTTCCTCTGTTGATTTCCTGCTCTCACAGACACATTATCAGGCTATAGGCTAATCTATTCTCCTCTCTCCCCTGTACGTTTGCCTCCTCGTATTCAACTAACTGGCATGATTTAGGAATTATGGAATTAGGGCAGCGCTCCCATCTCTATTAATGAGGAACGGTATGATGAAAGAGCTTGATCCTGAACGTGCCATCTGTAGTCACTATTACACATTCACTTAATCTATCTCTCTTACTCTCACTACTTTCTATTCTTTATCTTCCCTCATTCCTTCCACCTCTCTCTCTCTCTCTCTCACTCACACACACATCCTTACCATCCTACGTCAAACACACTCACTTTATACCTTCGTTGTAATTACAGAGGAAATACTAATTCTGAGCTCTTCAAGCACGGTTGGACGTGGCGTGAAATGGTAAAATTGCACAGCAGGAAAGTTAACTATGGACCACACACCCATGCATAGGCACACACTCACAGGAGTCCAGATGGACCATGTGTTATTGCTGAATAATGCATGCTATGTAGACTCTATAAAAGATACATGGGCAGAGAAAGCTGGGCACCATTCAGTCACCAAAGGCAGTTCGGTGAGGGCAGCTCTGGAGCATCCCTTTGTGCAAATTTGGAGTTGTTACAAAATGTTCAGCTTGTAGGTATAGGCTGTAGGTGACCCAACAAAGAACACATTTAGCTGCAGTTAGAGAGGGGGAAAAGAACATTTGCTTTTTAGACATTGTCAGTTGATATGTTGCCTGGCACTTTGCCCAGTGTCTTTGCAGTCACCTTGAACAGGCTTTTGTGGTTTAAACCATAAAACTTGGGGAATTACACAGCAAATCCAATGCTAGGGGCTCAGATTTCAGAGCATCTCTTAGAAACACTATGAAATATCCAGAAGTCTGTCTTCATGTAAAATACCATGGAGAAGGGGGAAGGGGGTGAGGGGGAGGTCTGGGTGAAGGGTAAATACTGCACTCATGTGGGGGAAATGAGCAGCGCCTCTTTTTCTCTGGAGTCATATGACAGGACATGCGCACCATCATGTGCGGCGTTCGTGTTCTCATAGAAAGCTCCTTTCTTTCACGATAATACACTGCTCAAACAAAATCGCCCATGTAATAAATAAATTAAAAAAGCTTGGTAGCTATAATGTGTTACTACTGCAACATAAATCATATCATGTATTAAGAATCTGAATCTGCTAAGTAAATAGTAACTAAAGCTTTAACATAATGTAGTGAAGATAAATGTAGCCTACAATATTTGCCTCTGAATTGTAGTGGAGTAGAAGTATAAAGTAGTGGTATAAAATGGAAATACTCAGATACAGTAGTTCCTCAAAATTGTACAGTACTTTAGTAAATGTATATGTTGATTTTCCACAACTGTTTTATTACCGAGTCGCAATATTTCCGACAGCACTTAAATGCACCAACCAACACACTTCGGACAGCCAGACGGTGAAACCACTGAAGGAATCCAGAAGAGTTACAAGTGCCAAGTTGACATATCGTAAAGAAGGAGGAGTAACGAGCTCGTTTTTTAAAACAAGGAGGGTTAACTGTAAGTATTGACTCCCTAGATAAGTATCTCTCTCCCTTTTCCCTCTCAACATAAGTTAGTTGTTTGAGTTGTGGAGTTAGGTAGCTAGTTAACAGGAAAGCGGAACTAGCAAGCTAGCAGCACATTAGCTGGTTTACCGAGTTGCCCACGGATCCTGCCTGTTTACGATCCTTACAACCCTACTGCAATTTTTCAGACAATGTAAGAAAACTTTAGTCTGCTTCAACTATTCGACACTTTATTATTCATTCAGTTTAAAAATGTTATTTTGGGGGAGTTTACAGCCACAACTTTTGAGTCTTGGGTGCGGGAGACTTTTCTTTTTTTTGCATTTGCTTCATGTTTCTCATTCACCCTAACGTCACCTGTTTATCAAGTGACTCTCGTTAAATAGTTGCTCAGCACTTAACTGTATTCCTCCTGCTTTTTAGATTACCATGGTCAGGTGTGTGGATACAGCACTATGTAATTGCACCTATTTCAAATGTAACAACGGGAATGATTAGCAATGGGTCGTATTTTCTCCTATTGAATCAAGCATGATTGGCGACGCTTGCTTTTATACCTTTTTTATATATCATGTTGTGAAAGAAATAAAAGGTTATGTGTTGGGTTTTGTCTGTACAACATGATGTAATTGGCCCTCTGGCTGTTTTGTTATTATACACAGGTCAGCATTATCAGTAACCTGCCCCCAAAACATTTCACACTTAGGCTAACCAAAATAAATGTATTGTCATCATTGAGGACAGACTATAGGAAGGCCTCTATATTTCAATATAAAATAGATCAGTGAACATAACATGATTGGGAATAAGGAAAACATTAGCGTGTGCTGCAGTCAGATCTGGTGGAACAGGTTTGGGTAGAAGAGCAAGAAATGTGTTTCCCCCTAGGAGCTATTGTGTTAAGACACTTGCTGTAGGTGCTGTAAAGAAACTGCAACATGAATGTGTATGTCTCTTAGGCTTGTTAATTATTCTTCATGTGGCTCTGAACATGGAGAGTGGTGTGACAGTCCTTTGTTATTATCGAGTGTGAGGTGTGAAAATATAAGGCTTACTGTCATGTGATCATAGGCTCACATTGTACAGGAAACAAAAAATAATCTAGTGTTTACCCATGTGTGGCTTTGGTGCGTGTAACCTTCTCATCACAGCGTCATGAGGATAAATCAATACAGAGGTTCACTGGCACATGTAATGGATCGTTTAGTGTTGACATGTTCATCTGTTCTTGTTGTGGCTTGGTATTTCAAAAAAAGTGCAAAATGTGTGAATGAGTACTCCTTCAGTGTTACAGTTGTAAACTCACATTTGTAAAAAAACAGTCAAGCCTGTGTGAACCAAAGCCCTCTTTTCCAAAATAAGAAAAAAAAATGCAGTCCACAACGTTAAATCCTCCAAACTGTTTGCCAAGTAGACTATCCATTTCCCCTGTCTTTTTTGACTCAGGATGTTTAGCTGCTGCAAGTTTGAAAGGGAACTTGAAGTTCAGGGGTTATTTGAAAAACAATAAAATGCCACTTGAACTTCAAATGAAAAGAAGATGGCAGGATAGGAAGAAAAGGAAAAGGGCATAAAGCTGTTTCCTGAATGGTATCTTTGGGTGGGGAAAAAGAGAGAGAGAGCTTTGTGTTTATTCTGTACTTGAAAGTTACATCACAGAAAACAAGATTAAATCTTGCTTACGATAATATTGATCTCATGTTACCTTGTGCACCAAAGAAGACTGTCTGTCTGGGGCTGCCATTACACTAGTCATTTCAGTGCATCTTGTGACGCTGAGCTGCATAACAGTCAATTATACACAGTTCAGATATTTTTTGGATTGGATTTGTTTCTGCTAAACTGTTCTGCTCATGTTGTGATCAGAATGTATGGAAGAAAAACCAAGTGAAACCACACCTATTACTCAAGTTCTGTCTTCTTCCGCCTCTTGTATTCATGAGAAACCAGCATCCTTTACAACGTGTACGGTCACGGTTACCCTTTTGCTATTTTTCTCATATTATAGGCCTAGTCCTGCTCTTACCTTCCTCTTACACATAGGGGCATTTGATTTTGATCCCTTTATCTTGTCTATGCTTTGTCTAAACTTAAAAATAAAGTTAAAGCACAGGAAAATGTAGAATTTCACAACGAGTGGCCCTAAGTGGCCAACCACGACCAGCACTTCCTGCTGCTGTTTCACCGTAAAAGCTTCGCAGCAACACTTCCGGACATCATGCCCGCCCAGTTGTTGTTATTGTGCAAGCTCATGAAATCTGAATTTTAATCTCCACGCAGATTCTGCATAGAGCTGTCAAATAAGGATGCAACTCAATCTGTCCTAATGTGATTAGCTGTGGGAGTTCATTTTCAGGAAGTCCCATGACATCAGTAGTACAAGTGCTGTATCTTTTTTTGTGATTCAGTAACCGACACTGAGACTTCTTAAGCATTCAGTCTTTAACACAAAGGAACCAAAGCGGAACATTGTTGCATTTTAATGCACTTTAATTTAAATTCTTTACACATAGCAACAGTATATTTGCAAAGCTTCCACCATGCTTTCGGCCAATTAAGTACGCATATTTTTCACCTCTGTGTCCCTGTGTCCAGTCCATAAAGATACTAGTGAGCATGTAGGATCTTTTTTTAGTGTACATATTGTCTGTGGGCACTGTTAAAAAGACAACTTCTTTTGAAAGGCCTACGTTTTCAACATTTGTTATAACTATAAGAGTAAAGGGCTTTTTACACATAACCTTTTAACAAATCTTGTGAGAGAGAAACTCCTTCAGGGTCAGGAAAAAGGAAAAGCGCTTGATTTGTTTAGGTTTTGCATCTCCTTCTTCCCTCTCCATATGACAACACGTTCATGCAGTTAAGTGTTTGATCTTTAAATGTCTTCTTTATGTATAAGATTAGCTACACACTAAAGAAATATTCTACAGCAGTGAGCCCTGAGTAATACCATGGCATAATGATGTGCTGTAGCATGAGACATTGAGTCACTGAGACATTGAGTTATGTACATAACCTAAAAGAAAGAGCCAGATATTTCCCTCAGGAGTTGGTAGAGACCAACAGAGTTGTTCTGCTAATTGGAATTGGAATCAATATGATGCTATATTCCCTCTCCATGTTAACTTTCTTCAGACATTGGCCAGGAGTGTATTTTGCTTTTGGTCTTATATGGTCATAGAACATCTTTTTGTAGGTGCCTAAAGTGGGGCTGGGCAATATGACGATGTGTATATCCTCATTTGGACGATGATTTACGTGTACGTTCTAACCATTGTACATTAAAGGTGCACTATGAGTTCCTGCATGGCTTCTGTTGACGTTCCAAGTAAATTTCAAACAAAACAGAGCAAGCTCGCCCCTCCCCCCATGTTTCCATAACTGTCATGACTAACTAACTAACTGTCACTAACCCCCACCCCCTCCCCCAACCATCTTGTCGGTCTTTGGCTGGAGTGGTTTGTCGTATTTAGGTGCACAGGCTGCGCCCCTAGTGTTTGTTTGATGTTTACGACCCCTGTGTTGGCTTTTTCACAGTGTGTTCAGGGGGCAGGCAGCTAGCAGATCAAGGAGAGATTCCTACGATTTGAGACCCAAATTAAATCTCGCTGAAACCATGCAGGAACTCATAGTGCACCTTTTTAAGTTCTTAATAAAATGAGAAAAATACTCAGTACTTTTTCTTTGTGAACTGTTTTATTCACACAGGACTATACAAAAATAGGCTTTACTGTGTAGTTATTTCATATACCTCCTGGAATTACCAGAAAACATGCTATAAGGTGATAAATATTGTCCATCCCGTTATTGGGATAGAAGATTTTGGCCATATCACCGAGCCCTAGCCGACAGTAAAGCTAGGTCTCAGATTTGTTTGAGTCACAGAGCTTTATGATAATTGATGCCCTCTGATGTGACCTTTTGAAATCTGCCCCTCTTCCAGGCCGCAGAATATCGAGCTTGGTGCCACGGGGGGGACCTCCAAACCGGACAGCAGAAACATGGAAGACATGACTGTGGAGCAGATGACCATGAGGGCCAACCAAGTGACGGACGAGGTACTGAGTCACACACACACACACACACACACACACACACACACACACACACACACACACACACACACACACACACACACACACACACACACACACACACACACACAATACAATACACATTCTCTCTCTCTCATTGTCTGTTTCTCTTTGAATGAGTATGAAACCTACTTAAAGTGATATACTGCCCAAAATGTTTTCGTATCAAATGCCATAACGTGCAAGCTACATACAGAAGTCATGATGGAAGTATGAGTGTTTGCAACATATAGAGCATACAGATGGGCAAGCAAACAACTCAAGGTATATGACAAATAAAGTTTACACTATTAAATTAATAATAAATGAATTTATACTTGGGTTTAAATTGAGCTTTTCTTTATAGGAAACACAATTTCCCTAATAGTTAAAAAAATTACATAGGTCTCCAGACAGTTATTTAAAAAATACACCTCCCTGAAAACCATTGGAATTCATAGTATTCCAATTTAAGATGTTCCCTGGGGAGGATGAAACTGCCAACTTTTATCAGACACCTTTTTCATATTTGATACTGAAAAGGGAGATTTTGGATGGAGTAATCATGGCAAAAAAGACTAATACACATATGCTGCACATTTGACATTTCGCTCACTTGTTTTTGTTTTTGCAAAGAATTTGATGGGAGATTCAATACCACTCTAATGTCTGTACATTTAAAAAGAAATCTACAGCCAGCGGGCTGTTAGCTAAGCTTAGTATAGAAAGTGGAAATTAGGGGAAATGGCTAGCCTGACTCAGTCTAAAGGTTAAAAAAAAAAAAAAATCAGCACCTCCTGTAGCTCACTAATTAACAATTAGACAACATGGGAGTATGATATATTCCTTTTTTATGTCCAAAGTGCAATCACTCAATCAAATGTCTTTTCAGTTTTATCATGTCATTTTTGCATTAGTATTATTGAAATATTTGATTGAACCATAATTGAAAATAATCAAGATTAATCAGTATTGTGATGAAATAATGATTTTAGCCATAACCACGTTGAAGACTGCAAATTTTGGCTTAGCTCGAAAAGCATCACTAAGGAAAAAAATAACATACACACATGTAATCATGGGGTTTCTTAAATATACAGTAGCATTGAGAGAGCTGCTGGTGGCTAATTATATCCGTTGCATTCACAGTTGATTATTAAGCTAAGAATTAATAGGAAGTGTATGAGTCTTTACGCCTAATTTAGCCTGATAGCTCCCTTTCCCCTCTGTGGTTTTGACAGTTTGAATGTTGTCAGCTATATCTAAGCGTTTTTTATTATCAAGGAGATAATTGTTTCATTAGCACTCCAGGGCATCATATGATCAGCCATCTGATTCAAATGGAGGCAAATTAACTCACTCTAGCTGGGCTTGTAGCTGTGCACTTCACCTTCCTGTAATGTAACTGTACTAATTGCCTGTGTGTTTTTTCACCTCTTCTTTTTATTTTTTTTTATTGGCATTTTTTTTCTCTGTGTGCTGACTTAACTTCTCTTTTTCTCTTTCCTCCTTTTGCTGCTGCCTGATTGACTTAGCAGATCATAGAAGGGACAGGGCATGGGAGGGTCCTTATGCTACTTCACACTCTGGCTATGGGTAACCACTCATACCCCATACACTCAGAGCATGGCTGGCAATGTGTCAGGGCTACATCGGAATTTGTAATAAGATTGTTTTTTTTAGGAAGTCCGACACGATCTGTCTTATCATTTCATGGCTGTTGTCCAGTAGTTAAAAATGGCTTCCACACTCATCAACATCATGTCAAAGTTATCTAAATAACTAAGCATTGTTTGTGTACGTCCTCATCATCCTGGTATTCTGCAGCCAAATAATACCCATAGTGTGTTTTAGGCTTGTTGTGGTAGAATAACACTTGAATTGTATGTTGTTGTTTTTTTTAAAAGTCTTACATGTAGCTTGCTGGAACCTGCACGTTCCTTGCCTAGCTGTACTCCCATTTAAGCCATCCAAAATGAATGATTAAAAATACCACGTCATTGTCTATATCTCAAAGATCTCTCCCAGCACCGCAATCTGGAAAATTTGGCTAAGACAGCAATTTCGGGCTTAATTAGCCAAGTTCAAGGATTTTAGAAGACACAACGTAATGTTTATCCACCCAAGTGATGTTCTGGCTATGTAAACAAAAACCTGGCTGAGCTCAACACATCCCTCGCGCCAATTCGGTGTTTGTCTGTTTCTCAATTCACTGATTAATGTATTCAGAGCAAACATAACACAGAGAGAAGGAGGAATCTGTTCTCCACTTCCTCTTGTTAACTGTTCATTAGTGACGGTAACAATGGAGTGGTGCCCTGAGTCACTGAGTCTGTGCTTTGCTCTTTTGGATGCTCTGCTCTCTGTACAGCACTTTCTATTAATAGAGACACAAAGGCATAACTCACCTGAACGGACTGCATTCCGGTTCACCTTCAACTTTTGTGTCTCTTTGCGTGCATGTGTGTTTTTGCCTGTCTTGTTGTAGATTAACATGTGTGCCGGCTGTACCCATGTCACTTGATCAGTGAGAGTGATAGTATGTAGTGTGACAAAATGAAGAATACTCCAACCGGACATTATGCAAACTAAACACTGATTTTACTAAGATTATGTCAGAAAATGGTGAACTCAACAACATTTAGTTTATTGTCACATAAGGTGTAGAAAATGCTCACAATCGAGAGGCACATCTAAAGAATATTTGGCCTCTCTTTTCATCTTGAAAAACAATTTATCAATTATGAGAAAAGTTGACTATTTACTTTCTAAAGTTATAGCTCAAGCAGAGGAGCTGCTCAAAGTGGGGGTGGGGGGGTGGATTAAGCTGTTTCTTGTTCAAAATATCCAGATTTGGTCAAAAACAAGCAATTTGAATATTCAAATTCAACTTAAACAATTAACTAATTTTTAAAATGGTTTAAAAATATTTCTAAGCAAAAAATGCCTCTTCCTTGTTCTCAATTGGGAGGAATTCCAGCTTGGGTTCTTCTTATAGGATAGGAAACTCTGATCTGGTCACTAAAACCAAATTGCTGGATGTTAAATTGGATCATGCACTGTTGTGGTCTGATCAGATGAATTACTATTAATCGAAACGATCTGTATGTGTTCCATATTCTGTTTTATAATTGACTTTTATTCGATATCTTGTTCTGTCCTGTCGTTGGTCCGTTAGTGCTGCTGAAAAACATCTGGAATAAAAACTTACACATTGCACATAACAGAGCAGCAAGATGAGTTCTTCATTGCTCTTCCTGTGCTAATTTGTGGGAGATGCATAAACGCTAATCATTGCTAACTGTGGAGGCTAAATTGAAATCTAGTACTGTTATTCATGCAAAATGCCATTTGGAAGAATACCATTAATAATAAAATTTTCTTTTGCTAAATAAAACTAGTATATACAGTTTTTGTCTTTGGTAAATACACATCAGCCCTACTCATCTGGAGGTGCCAAGTCCACAAACAAATGATATGATGAAAATGGTTTTTTCTGCCTGAAATCTCAAACGAACCAACATCAGACAGATCAAAAGTAGATTTTCTTTCAAAAAGCCACTAAAACAAAAAATGATAAATCTCGTGATGTTAATTTGGTTATTGCCGTTTTGGAATCTTTTCAATTGTCTTGCTCCTGCTTTTTAGTCACTAACACCTTTTTATTTATTTATTTATTTTTCTTCCACAGTCACTGGAAAGCACCCGGAGGATGCTGCAGATGGCAGAGGAGGTGAGACTTTGACAATTTGCTGCTGTTACTGACACAAAAGCACAATCTCATCTCCCATGTGTCTGTGATTTGATGACCAGAACATGGTCCCTCCTGGTTTAGAATTGTTCCCTACCTGGATGAGGATAAGGAACATTTTAACTAGGAACGTTTTCAAAATCTGTACAAAGCCAGTATCCTAATTAACTCTTCAATATGCATTACTGATTACTTCCATTCTTCCATTGGTTCTGAATTCTGTGTCACCCTTGTTTTTCAGAGCAAACAGACCGGTGTCAACACCATGGTGATGTTGGACCAGCAAGGAGGTAGATACACAACATGAACACCACATGTTTTGATGCTGATGTTTCCACTTTTGTTGCTCCTTGTCTGTAGCAAAGATGTAATGCTAATGGTTAAGTTTAAAGAGTCAACCATAGTAATCTTTGGATGTAATTTATTAATGACCTTGTTTCACGCTAAGGTTTTTACACTCAAAATGTTTTTCTAAACCTTGTGCATCAGATTGCTTTTTTGTTGTTGTTGCAAGTTTGCGTTGAAACTCTCAAGGGTGTCTGATGTAGAGAAATTGGCAAGGACGAAAGTGTTTGAAAGTATTATGCCCAAAATGTTACTTTTTTTTTTTTTTTTTTTTTTTTAAACTTAGAGTTGAAGTAATTGGTTAGAAATCATGTGTTAACAGAACAGGTGCTAATAAAGCTGTGATGATACACATGTGCACCAAGCATCACAGATACAACATAACAGCAGGAAAAAAAATCTGTGCTTGAGTGTGCATCAGTGTTGGCCAGAAGGATCATGAAAATAATTTATTGGTAGTCATTTCTGTAACGTGCATCCCGAAATATTGGTGCGCCAAACTAGTGTTCATAAATGATGTTGTCGTGGAAGTTTCCTTTGCAGCGGGGGGGGGGGGGTTCAGAGTTTAGTAAAATGAAACAAATAAGACAGTCTGAGACTAGAACCAAGTTGGGTTTTTGTATTTTATTAAAAACATATATATTTGCAAATAGGAGCAACATGATTTCACAAAAGGCTGCGCAGCCCAGTGTGGAGTCAGTTTCTCAAATTATATGCTTATAGGCTTATATGCATCTTCAGACGCACTTGGATTATTATGACGCTACAATTCTTACAGGCAATCTGATACACATGCAGACATCTCGGAGCCATTTCGCCTCCTCCTCCCTGTACGACTTTCACCCCCCCAGTTACATCTTAACTGGCATTGGAAAACTAGAGAGTTTTAGGGTGACCTTGTACCTTTATCTGTTCAGACAAACAGTGCTCAGATTATGTTCCAGACTGGACACCTCAGCAGTTTAAGCAGAAACTGAGAAACTGTCTTTCAATAATGTGAGAGAATTAAAGTAGAAATAAAACCTAAAAATATAAAGAATTATGCTTAAATGTAATTTTTCCCATTACATTCCACCCTTTTGATTACAACCTAATCACAATACACAAATTACTTTAATGATTATACCGTATCTATTTTTGTTCTTCAATCAGAGGTTCGTCCTTCTATGTTCTTCAATTGTCAGTGTGTGTGTGTGTGTGTGTGTGTGTGTGTGTGTGTGTGTGTGTGTGTGTGTGTGTGTGTGTGTGTGTGTGTGTGTGTGTGTGTGTGTGTGTGTGTGTGTGTGTGTGTGTGTGTGTGTGTGTGTGTGTGTGTGTGTGTGTGTGTGTGTGTGTGTGTGTGTGTGTGTGTGTTTTTCTAAACCTTGTGCATCAGATTGCTTTTTTGTTGTTGCAAGTTTGCGTTGAAACTCTCAAGGGTGTCTGATGTAGAGAAATTGGCAAGGACGAAAGTGTTTGAAAGTATTATGCCCAAAGAAATGTTACTTCTTTTTTTTAACTTGGAGTTGAAGTAATTGGTTAGAAATCATGTGTTAACAGAACAGGTGCTAATAAAGCTGTGTTTTTACACATGTGCACCAAGCATCACAGATACAACATAACAGCAGGAAACAAAATCTGTGTTTGAGTGTGCATCAGTGTTGGCCAGAAGGATCATGAAAATAATTTATTGGTAGTCATTTCTGTAATGTGCATCCTGAAATATTGGTGCGCCAAACTAGTGTTCATAAATGATGTTCAGTTATTTTATTCATTTTTTGCCTGTAACTTCATGTGTAAGTTCTGTCCAGGATATGTGTTCCCGGTTTTTGAAATGTCCATTTGTTGTACTATCTGTTCTCTTTTTTTGTGTTATCTTTATCCCATTTGTTTTTTTTTTGAGCTGCTGCAATGACCCAGTTATTGACCCAATTTAGGAATCCTCACAGGGATCATTAAATTTACATTTAATCTATTCTAAAAAAAAAAGATAAATAAAGGTGAAAATGAACAATTAAATTAAAAATAATAAGAACTTTGAGTGTATAAAAATGTGCCTAGATTCAGAAAAGGAGAGTCTGACATGGTGTGGTATGCCTGTGTGTGTTTCAGAGCAGCTGAGGCGTGTGGACGAGGGCTTGGACCAGATCAACCAGGACATGAGACAGGCTGAGAAAAACCTGACGGACCTCTCCAAGTGCTGCGGCCTCTGTGTCTGCCCCTGTAACAGGTACACTGTACACTCCGAGCTGCTGAGGCCTCCAAATCCCTGTTGTGTGCTTTTCTCTACTTTTTGTGTGCTGTGCTTGTATGTGTCATGATTATATGGAACTGGTTTGTAAATGAATGCAGAGTGATAACTATTAGTAATATAGAACAAACAGAATAGGAAGCCGTAAATAACAGCTGAAGTCTGTGAGCATTTGCATAGGTTACTTTTGATAAGTTTACATTTTGATCCATTCATCCACCATGCCAAACTTGCAAACAAAGCGGGATTTCTCATACGCAAAAGTCGAAATAATTAAAATGTGTGTCCATTCCATGAACCTATAGGATTGTTCTATTATCCGGGAGATTCCTGTGTTTAGCCACCCTGAGGATATCGTTAAAAGAAAAATTAATTGTTAATACAGAACTGGGAAAACCTTTCCGGAACCAGCGGTTCTCTCTCACTCTTAAGAAAATACAAATTTGCTTGTCAAATGCACATTTTATAGTCAAAATATTGCGTGTACAATTTTGTGAGTATTTCCAAAGGTTTATGAATGAGTAGAGAACGTGATATGGTTCCTACCAAGTTCTTAACATGGCGGGTGTGCTACTCTGTGCTGAGCATACTTAAAACCCTGTCCATCAAACCAAATCCATATGCAGTGTCAGTGTGTGTGTGCATAGTAAGATCCTATCTGGTTCTAAACATGGTAAAACAAATCTCCCCAAAATGCTTTCACATTGGAGAAGAGGATTCTTTGATGAGTACCATAAAATAAGGTAGGGAATCTTAACTTCCTTACGATAAATGAACTTCTAGCCTTATAAGCCTCTTGTGGACGATTTATTTAGAGGGCTGTGTGGTTGTATTTTAGGTTTAACGTTCTTCTCGTTTTTATTCAAGCCTCTAGATTTCCTGGTTTGTATTGACTGTCCGTTTTCCCCCAGGGTGTCGTCTATCGAGCATGACTCACAATACAAACGTACCTGGGGTATTAGAGGAGCTGACGGGGAAGTTGACGCCAATGGCTCAAAAGTAGTCTCAAAGCAGCCCTCAGGCGTTAACAATGGCCAGGCTGGCCAGGAGAACACCTCGGCGCCCTCAGGCCCGTACATCAAGAGGTGGGGGTCCTGGTCAATCTGCTTCCTTAAGAATATTTTTCCACATTGTTGTGTATTTAGAAATTATATTAAAAGTCTTCATTTCTGCTAGTCACTAATGATAGATTGAGACACGTTTGACAGATGTGGACAAACTTACTTTACATCTACAGGATAACCAACGATGCACGAGAGGATGAAATGGAGGAGAATCTGGAAGCAGTGGGCAGCATCGTTGGCAACCTGAAAATGATGGCTATGGACATGGGCAATGAGATAGACCAGCAGAACAAACATATTGACAACATCACTAGCAAGGTAACATTTATTTGTTTGATCACACTTCTTTAGCAGGCTCTGTCAGCCCTGACTTACTGATTCCCTCCCAAATTACATGTACCTATAAACTAGGCCTGCACGATTCAGGGAAAAATATGAATCACGATTTTTTTAGCTTAGAATTGATATCCCGATTCTGTGCCACAATTTCTTTTTTCACAAAGTGTAATGTTCATTGCACACATGAACCATGACAAGACAAAACAAATTGGCAGTACCTATAGCACATCACCACAAGCCTGTAAACATAGGCTTCAATGAATAAAGAAAATAAAGTACATACTGGCCATTTACTGTAGGCTACCAAACATAGTGACATATAACACATTGAATTAAATATGGCCCTGATACAGGCTCTATCAGAACTCCTTGAACATGTCTTTACATAATTAAAACATGTCAATCAACATGCTATAGCTTCAGTCTGGAGTTTGTCAATTGCCAATTTAAGTACAGTTTCAAAAACATGATTTCTTAGCACACTCTTTAACTGCTTGCCTTTTTATAGGATTAACATTCAACTGGCCATTCAAGTAGGTTACCAAAAATAGAAGTTTAACGCACTGCGCTGAATATGGCCCAGAACGTGGCTGTAAATGGGCTAATTGAAACGTCTTTTGGACCTCTTGCCTTGTACGGCTTCATCATATTGCACTTTGTGGTGACGTTTGAGGTGCTGGTAAAGATTTGTGGTGCTGCAATGAGGGCAAAGCATGCCTTGCAAATCACATCAGACGTCGTCTTGCTTGAAACCAAAATACCTCCACACCACCGAATGCGAGCCTTTTTTTGGAACGAGTTTGGTTTGAGACTGAGTGGTTGGCTGATTCTCGTCATTAGTACCTAGGTTTTCATCAATATCCATTTGGTTTATTTCCGAACTAACGCGCTCGCTCGACAAGTGAAACACGTGACTAAAAGGCGCTTTGTCATTGGCTGAGGGTGAAGCCCTGAACTAACAAGTGAAACACGTGACGAAACACAATATTTTTTTTTTTTTTTTTTTTTTTTATAAATCAAAGTCATTTAAAAATATAATCGAGATCGCGATTTTATAACGATTTATCGTGCAGGCCTACTATAAACCATACCTAAAATTTGGTAAAAAACCATCTACTCTTTTATTTATTTATTTTTTTCCGCATGCACAGGCACATACCTGCCAATAATAAGCTATTGCACTGTTCTAATAAGCTATTGCACTATTCAATCCCTGCACTGTTCACTTTTGCACTACCACCATTGCACACACTCTACCATAGCACCTTTTCATGGTCATTGCATCACATGGTCAGTCCATACCAGACCTTTGTTATCACTTCACAAATTGTTAACTCTTTTTTTATGTATGTATATGAGGTATGTGTGTTTTTTGTTTTATGGTTCTCTAAGTTACTGGATGCCTAAAATTTCCCTCTGGGTGAATAAAGTATCTATCTATCAATCTATCAATCTATCTATCTATCTATCTATCTATCTATCTATCTCTCTATCTCTCTATCTCTCTCTCTCTCTATGGTTTGTTGCTGTTCCACTGATGGACAGTTGATTGACAGTAATGCGGAAGGAAGAAGACTTTGCAAACATGGATGGAAATAACACAGGATTTTGAATATTTATTTGATCAGCTTTGCAAAAGAGGAAAGAAAATGCATTCAGCATGTTTGTTAGGCTCCAAGGTTACACACACTGCATTATGTAGGACAAACCTGTTAAATCCATTTAATAAAGCATTTCCAAAGCTGAGATGGAATCCTGCATTTATAGCCATGTTTACTTTGTAGCAGTCTTGTTCTTCCCTGCCTTTTGTTGGTACACTGCTACACATCTTGGTGCATTACCTCCACCTGTATATCAGTGGAATAGTGTGAAACCTTTGGTAGGACTCACCCGTGTGCATTTGCAACCTTGTACATAGACAAACAAAACAGGGACCCACTCATTTAAAAAAAAAAAAAAAAAAAAAAAAAACCTGCTCAATAGCACTAGAGTTCAAAAACTCCACAGGGAACCTTGAATGATTTTTTTTTTTCAAATGCATTTAAAGTCAATGAATTGCTGAAAAATAAAAAGGGTGAATATTTGTATAGCACCCTTTCTCACCCGTTTCTTTACTTTCTTTCAGGCGGAAATGAACAGGCTTCGTATTGATGAAGCGAACCAGAGAGCCAACAAGCTCCTCAAGTAGACAAGGAACCCTGCTTCTGCCAGTTTTATCTATCAACCTTGAGCCTCTGTCGCCACACTCGTACACACACACTGCATACACATGCACAAACACATGCACAACTCTTTAACATAAAAAAAGAAATTCAGTCAGGAAGAATATCTTTTGCCATCAGTGTGCTAGCCTTTTATTGCACTAAGATGTAGGTAGAATACACAAATATTTTTCTAATTAAAAAATTTGCCTGCATCTTTGAAACATGCATTTATAGTCACGCTGGACTTTAAGAAGCAGCATGAGCATCAGAAACTGCACCATAGAGGAAGTGACGGACTGCATATCACTGCTGTTCAATACCAAATATGCCCCAGGCCTGTTGTATCAAATCTCAACATTAAAAGGAAGGGAAGTAGCACAGGTCAGCTGCTTTGCTCTCATTTTTTTCATTTCTCATTTTTTTTTTTTTTTTTTTCACCTTTCTCAAGTCTATCAAGAACTATGACCTCACTTTGTCTTAGTGCATATCTAGTTTGTATGGACGAGCTCACGTATGAGGTCATGGGTACATGCTCATTAGCTCTCTTTTAGTGGTTTTCAGCACTGCATTAATTAATGTGTCACCCCCTGTTGGTCCTATCTAGATACAGAATCTAGTTTAATGATAAAACATTTGAAACTAATGCATCTTACTCACATTCTTATCAGTTTAATGTGTAATTAGGTTTATTGTATTGTATGTTATTGAAACAATGTGCTTATTTAATTACTTTATCAAGCAGAAATGACTTGCGAATAAAGTTTTGGTTTTTAACACTTTGTTCTCATGTCATTTATGCCATTTCAGATGTAAAAGCTATATCACAAAACCTATAAACCATTGTGCTTTGGAGTGAGTCGTGGCAAATCCTTTCATGCTGGAATTCAAAGCCCCTACCCCTAAATGATAGCAATTAATTTTTTTTTTCTCTCTGAATGATGAGGAGTCAATGTCGTAACTATTTGCAAGAAGTGCAAGACACTGAACTGGTGGTAAAAATTTTATATACATACATACATACATACATACGAGATGTAATCTCTTGTCCTTCAAATGTGAAGGAGGGTCAGTAAGCATCGTGAGTGAAGTTCATCAATAACTCCTCCAAAGCATCTGGTTTATTTTAGAATAACACTGAATATGTAAAACATAACAGTGAATGAATAACCGTAGATTTGGCATCAGTGAATCAACTGCTGTACTTCATATTTAGTGTCTCTTGCGGGTTTTTTCACTCTTGCCGCAGTGTTGATGTAAATACTGAAACATATTGTAGCCTTTGAAATTATCTGCCTATAGTCATTCTGTTAATCTAATTTCGCTCCTCTTTCTTTGTCACCTCCTGGTTAATAGAGATTTATAACACCCAACAGGAGACCTACCAGCCTATGCAGGGTTCCTACACAAGTCTAGTAATGTGTGGAAAAATGAATTGCCTCAAGGCTGATATTTGCAGTTTGTAAAAGTATGAAAACAAATGTTCAGTTATAAAACCCACTGTTCTACATTGTTTAATTAAATATAACTTCTCACATTGGCTTACTAGGTCATTGTCAAGCAGCAGTTTTGTCATAATGAAAACAACCTAGGATGTTTAAAATTAAAGCAATTAGTCTAGATAAAAGTAATTCAGAAATGGCAGAATGTGCGGGACCCCTGTCAATGACTTATAGGTGATCCATGGTTGTGTTCTAACAACCATTGTATCACAAGCTTCTCCTCTTGTTTATGTAAATAGCCAGTTTTCACTGCAGAGCTGCAGTAAAATGATAATATCTGATGATGATGATGATGATGATGATGGAAAGCATAATTTGTTTTGTCGAAGCCGTAGCCAGGCTGAGAAATTACTGCAGGCAACAGGATGCAAAAGTCTACATGTAAATGAATGATGTTTCAGGGGTAAGCATAGACACGTAATACGTCCTGGTGGGCTCTGTTAAGGCCTTGCTGTGGAAAATTGGCTAATGATAAAGTAATACATTATTCTCAAAATATCTCTCGTATGCATCTTCCAGCTTATTTGTTTTGAGGAAAAATTATAATGGGTATGCTCGGCTGCAGGCATACACCTATTGTGTTTGTAAAGATTGAAATGAACTGTTATTCAGGGCTTTGTGTTGCTAGAAATGATCTCCCTCAGTCTGTTACTTGTCAGCTGAGATCTAATTGGTCTAGCCTAAGGCTGACTCGCTGTCTTAAGGCTGTTTATCCATTGTTTTATCAACAGCCACTGGAATGTAAATCCAACCGTTTGTCGATTTTTGAATATGTTCATATGCAGCTCTTCTTATCTGAAATTAGCAGATGACTTTTCAACAAAGTAAAAATGCATTTTGTTTCACACCTGCCTCCTATTAAATTGTTTGTATTCAATAAATCTATTCTGAAATTCATTTCATTGCACATTTGTGTATTTATTAACATTTAGAAGGAAATTTTGAAATTAAGCAAAGGAGATAGAAATGCCAACAAATAAACAAACTGCATAGTTTCAGGAGTTTATTTTAAAGTTTATTCTCTCAAAATGTATTTCATATTTCCTGTCAACATTTTTGGATATTTTACATAGCTAGAGAGTACAAAATGCAGATTTAAAAACCACTGAACAGAAAAGGCAGGTAGGAAGGAGTGGAGGACTAAACAAAGTGGGTTGAGGTGACCGAGTAGAAAGTGTCTGTTACTGTGGATATAGTGACCAATAAAAACGAGACTGAGTACATGTGTGATAGAAGTTTATCGAACCATTTCGAGGTGCATTTATAACAGAAAAATTGGACTACTGGTACTAGTAGCGTAGAAGTGATTTTTTTCTGGCCCTCTGCATACAGAAGACTATCTGTATTTCTTGTTTAGACAGCCACAAGATCATACATGTAATAAATAATTTGTTCCTTTATAATGTAAATAATCTAGACAGATCATCATAATGCTACCATATTTCCTCTTGAGCTGAACAGTCTCTCGTTTATCTCTCTACACCTGTTTTCCATCATTTCATTGAGGTCACTTGAGTTGGATAGTAGTTCAGGGACAGAGCCCACAGTACAAGGCAAGACGGCAGTGGGAGAGTGTGTGTGAGTCACCATTCTTGGGACAAATTAACATCTATAAATGCATTTTCATATACTGTACATACTCTATATTCCCTGTATTTGAATATCGATTAGAATTTCTTATTCTATAATGGCTTTATTGTTGAAATGTACCAAATTCTCACCTACTTCTTTTCCTCCTTTACATTCATATTAAAGACCCGTTCCCTCAGCTCCATACTGCTGCTGTATGATCCTTGCCTTTAGATAAAAGAGCATGCCTGGTCCTGTTGTGTGGTTTGGAAAAGCAGTCAAGATTCATCCGACCAACAGCTTGTCCTAGACTTTGGCTGGTACTATAAAACTGGTTGAATAATGGTCCAGGCTCTTTTTCTGCTTTTACAAAAACACCTGGTTTAGATTCTAGTTGGCTTTAATTTGACACTCAACATTTCTAGTAAATAAAATCTAGTTTGTGAGATCAGAGGGGTGTTTCATAAACTGAGATTACCAGTTAAGTATGGCTTATTTCAGCAAGTCAGGCCTATCTTCTTCATATGAGATTTAAATAAGTCTGACCTAGCAGTTTAAAAAAAAGAGTGTAGCTGCATAATAAGCAGCATTTTCACCATTTGTTTTTCTATTTAAATGTCTGTTTAAACACCTTATGTTTGGCTGCCTGCCTCCTGCATTTGTAATACTTATTTTATCATATGCAGGCTGTTATTTCACTTGTCCAAACCAACTAGCAAAAAAGTCCACCTGGTGGATAACTTTAGTTTCTAAAAATGCTGTGTATCCTATAAAATAAATTACCTGGCTGGGGTTTTGTTTATTACAAAGTTGTTGAATGGTGTTTTCCATCTTATATTTTTAGCACTTAATATACAAAGAATGTTCACGTCACCCCCACGGGACTTGAACCCATAAATTCATGATTACAAGTAGAGCGCTGCAATTAATGAGTCTGGGAAAGGTTATGTTCATCTTTGCTGTAATATTTTACTCTCCACATTATGTAGAATATGTGCTGCTCTGTGGCCGCAAACATAACGGTTTTGTTTTTACATGTCTGTTTCCTTGTTATCAGTGCTTCATGTCTTGGGTCTGAGTTTTAAAATAAACCAGACTTGCCTTAGGAAACATAAATCGTGGTTCAGTTTGATGAGACCTGCTTTTCTTATGAAACACCCCTCAGATATATATGCTAACAGAAATCTATTTAATATGTGTGTCCCTACAAGCCAAAGTTGAAGACAAATAAGGCAGGTTGGTCTTGACTGAAGGTTTAAGAATATCACAATAGCACCATATCAAACTAACCTAAAGCATACTTCATGCATCTGTATATATATATATACTGTATATGTATATATGTTAATGAATAGATATGAAATTTTGGGTTTAATACTTGAGTGTTGAATATATTTCAAGTTCACAGAAATAACTACTTGCACAGTTCAGTGGAGAATACAACCTGACTCGATCTATATTCAAAACTGACCAATTGTGGTGTCTCATGACTGCTTGTACGTCATCAATTTAAAATCTCAACAGTCGAACCCTTCACAGTGCATAGAGCATTTAGTTTGCATGCCTGCAATTACACTCGGTGTGTGTGTGTGCACTGTACAGCACTGCGCTACGGTTTGCTCATCACCAAGTCTTTACACCGCATTTACAAAGCTTTTATAAGCCAAAGTTAAAATCACTCTGGTTCTATTAGTAGCATTTAGTGCTCCAAATTCAAACAGCACAGTATTACAGTTCACAACCATTGTATAAGGCAGATTAATAAAAGTACTCTTTAGTACTCTTGAGTTACCCTATGTTCATTACAGGCCTTCATATTGTACATGGCTATATCAAAGCACGCCATGGTAAAGCAAAAATTGCAGCAAAAGCAACAAAAGAAAAGTTTTACAAACATTCTTTGGTTGAGTGTGGAAGGAGCATTCCTGTGCTTTAATTTAATTGCTTTGAATTTGGCATCTGTTAAAAAGAACACAAAGCAAAAAAGTGGACCTTTTGCATTGATACACTGGCTTAAATACAGGCAAAATAGTGATGGCTTTAACCTAAACTACAATATTATGTTAATTCTCACAAAATAATATAAAAAAATCTAGTGATTGAAAAGCTTGCTTTGACTGATTGTACACAAATATTACTTTCTCTTTCCAGGTTGCCAAGGCAACCCCCCCCCTCCCAGTGGCCTTCCCATCTCCTTTCACTTCTTTTTGGCAAGGCGACTGAACTTCTTCTGCTTGTCTTTCTTGGCAGAGCTGGGCTCAGGGAGGGCAGTTGAAGAGGAGGGAGGGGGCAGGCTGTGGGTTTTGGCCCCTGAGGGCCCCGACGCCTCCTCCACTGCCAGGGGCTGAAAGGCCTTCTCCATGGCCTGGCTCCAACGCTGGAGCTCCTCCTAAAATAAACACAAAAACACACCACAGAGGCTTACAAAGGGAAGTCCACCTCTAGAGAGGCAGTGTGTGTTTTTGTCTCTTGGTCTATTTGAGTAAATTAAAAAGTGTCAGCGGTTCACACATTTAGCAATAAAACTTGAAATAATGTGGTTGTGAGGCTGAATCAGGGCAATATAGATGAAAACTACTTTGCTGTTAAAAAAAATATATCTTGTGAACCTTAATGATCCCTGTAGGGTAGTCTCACTAACTGATGGTGAAACAGACGGAAACATGAATAACCTCATCAGTCCTGTGAGGTCTAAGCCATTTTTTCCCATATTTGGTTCGCCTGGTCTCCTTGTGTAATAATAATGCTTGTATGACCTCAACATTGTTATTCACAATCAATTTATAGACCTCATTTCTTTCAGGAGAACCTGGGCTGTCCGGATATGCCGGCTGCAGGGTTGCCACACGAATGTATACGTTGTTATATGACTATAAAGACTAAACGGAAATGGAATCTCACTGAAATGTAGCGAAATCACAGCGAAATCACAGCGAATCAGGGGACACAGAAACAAACTCTGTATCTGACAAAAGGTTGGTCATGTCACCTGACATCAGTAGGCCAAATCACACTCATTTCCACCTCCTAGCTTCATTCTGGCGTCTATTTTTCTTTCTGTCCTCTGCCTTCCAGTACACACACACACACACACACACACACACACACACACAGACCTAGTAAATAAGGCCTCCCTATTGGCCTCCCCAAATGACTTGATGTGATTGCACAAGCCAGCTGTCAGTCAAAATGTCCTTTTCAAAGATGGCAGCCGGGTAACATGAAGACATTGTGTTTATTTTGGTACAAAATCGTAGATTTATCACTCTGGAAAAATTGTGCAGTCTCCAAAAAAGGTCCCCGTCTTCCTGGACGGATTTTTTAAGCTTCCGGAAGGTTTACGAAGACACAAAAGACCTCTTTAAGATACAAAGGGCTATCTTTCTGCTAACACTACTGCTCTGCTCTACGGCGAGATGATCGGTCCAAAGATCGCGAAGCAAACGGAACATACGCAAGTTGATTTTTTGATTCATAAATAAGAAAGACACTGTAATTCCATGATGGATTAAAAAAGATCCTGGATGGCCTACAACTGTCAGAGGACCTCGATGAAACGGCGCATTTCTCTGCTTCTAAACAACAACAAAGAATAAGTCTCTACACTGTATTGCATGTTAAGCCCGTGTTTCTCTTCTCGTAGGCGACAGCGACAGCAACCTTGTTTATGTAAGTAGGCCACATTAAAACCCTACAAGGTCGGCCTTGTAGGGTTTTAATGTGGGCTACTTACATAAACAGGGTTGCCAGATTACTTAAACATGTCAAACCAAAACAGCTTTTTAAATTAAATGTAAATATGTATGAACCATATGCAACATTACACCCTGTCACTTCAGGTCAAAGATCATGTAATAACATGCCCCAGTCCAGAACCTTCAGTCTCATGTTATTCGTTGAAAGTTTTTAATTGTGTTATCCCTCAATGGTATATAAACTCACCTCATCTTTAAACTGGAACAAATATTCATTGCCGTCTTCAAGACTGAGAGAGGGAAAGGAAAGTGAGGTTAAAATGTATTGTGAGGAGGAATGCATAGCAACAAAAAGTTAGCCTATATCTTCTATTTTGACCTTTTGACTAAAGTAAAGACTAATCTAGTTTACCAAAACAGATTCTCTAAGAATTCTCACCGTAGTTTAGAGACGTGCTTCTTTTTCTTGTAGTTGGTGAGGATTTCCCAGCTGGCGTTAT
The DNA here is from genome assembly GCF_004354835.1 of Perca flavescens. Classification (NCBI taxonomy): domain Eukaryota; kingdom Metazoa; phylum Chordata; class Actinopteri; order Perciformes; family Percidae; genus Perca; species Perca flavescens. Next base: position 22,670,620 of record NC_041350.1, read on the forward strand.
TGAGGGGATATGTCACCCCATGGCCAAAACTCTTGGCATCCTTATAGGCTGAGAGCTGACCTGGCTTCAGCACACAGTACAAGTTGTTCCAGGACCTTGGAGGAAGAGGAGGGGTTGAAAATGGAGGGCTTAAATATTGATCACTTCGTGTTGCTGATTTCCGGGCAATAATGCAAAAATAAATGTATAAATTGAATCACAATTACGAGAGCCACAACAACATCCCCACTCAATGAAGACTTAATTCAGTTAATGAGCAATAAGGAGAGCAGTTGGAGTAGCTCACTGCTCTGGAACAACTGTAAATAGTTGTGTTTTTGTCAAGAAGAACACAGCCAGATTATCTGTAAGACAGCAGTCACGTGGTAGGTACTTTTTGTGTTGCTTGTATATTAACAAACTGAGTGACAAGCAGCTTGAATTTTTATGTTAAAACACATGCTTAACCATCTTACAACCAGGTGGCTAAAAAAGATGGCTTAACATCATTATCTACACTTGATAAGTAGATGGTTAATATGTTCTGGTATTACTAATGTTAATTCCTAATTTATGTAAAAGAAAAACTAAAAATTACTTTTTCCCCCAAACCCCAACACTTGCTGTCTAAAAAGGACTGTTCCAAAGTTTGTGTAATCTCCAGCTAGTTAAATACAAATATATAACATGCATGTTTTGAATGCATGCTATACAGATTTCAAGATGTTTTTTTTACTACAATGCCACTTCAATTAGAGATTACTAATTAAGACTTGAAACTTGCTTGAGTTGTAGAATGAATCCTGATTTATTTTTGTCAATGTTGCATTTTTGTTGTGTTGTATTGCTGTTTGGGTGCCGATTGATTTAAACAGCCTGTGTGCAATATGTGAGGTAACCTAAATAAAAATGAAAACAAAAAAAAATACAGACTTGATTTTCCCAGTGATGAATTAAAGAAGGTAAGCAAGTGTTCAAGTGTGCTGATAGATTTCCTAACAAAGAAATGATCTACCTATTTGATGCCTTCTTTCCTGAGCCCTCCAAATCGTGTTTGCGGCCCAACATGCCCTCCTGCAGCACAGTCTGGGCTCTAACAATCTCCATAGGCATGGTGGCTGCTCGCTCTGGTTCTTTAGGGCTCTCTACTGAGACAGAAGGTTCCAGCTCCAGAGAACCACTTTCTCTCATTTCTGACACTATGGGCACTGTGGAGTCACCGGCTGTCTCCTCCAGCGGACCTGAACTGGGATCAATTGCACCAGACTGGAGGAGAAAAAACAAACAGACGTAGAATGAGACATGAGACAAATCATTAATAAATCTACAAATCAACCCGCACAATTGAAGGGGATAAGGAAACAAAGTGTAGTTGTGTGGTTTGTTTTAGAGTAAGTAAAAGAGCTTTAAATTGCAGAATGAAAATAGCATAGCATTTTTTTTTTACTTCTGTATGCTGAGTGGATGTAATTACTAACCAGAGTCTGTTCCTCAATAGTAAAGAGCTTTGAAGATTCTTCTACGAAACCGGTGTCTTCTCTCCTGGAGGAAAGAGGACAGCATGGGGTCTGTATGAGAGACTTTTAAGAGCAGCAGGTGAAGAACAATGTGTGTAGAGAAGGAGAGACAGTGTACTTGCAAGCAAGGTTAAAGGATGAGGCTCACAATTTTCTGCTTTTTTTTGTTATCAAATATCATGAAGTGAAAAAACATTGTATATAACGTCTTAAAAAAATTAACAACACCCTATGACTTTTTATGATGTACTATACTATGACTTTTTTCAACATAGTAAAATATGGCTTTTTTATCACTTATCGAAATACTATATTATGGCTTTTTTTCTCTTTTTTTGACATACTATACAATGACTTTTTTTCAACATACTATACTATGGCTGTTTTCAACGTACTATGTTATGGCTTTTTTTCTCTTTTTTTGACATACTATACTATGGCTTTTTTTCACTTTTTTCAACATACTATACTATGGCTTTTTTCGACATACTATAATATGGCAATTTGCATGAGTTTTTTGACATGATTTACTATGACTTTCTTCGACATACCGTACTATACTATGAGTTTTTTTCTCTTTTTTGACATATACTATGACTTTTTTCAACATACTATACTGTGGCTTTTTTTCTCTTCTTTCGACATACTGTACTCTGGCTTGTTTTCTCTTTTCTCAACATACTATACTATGACTTCTTTAGACATACTATACTATGACTTTTTTCGACATACTATACTGTGGCTTTTTTAAGGTCTAACAATGAACATGAATATGACAAATTTTCCAGGAGAACAGTCCTAAGAGTGGAGAAGTTGGGGTAAAGGGTAGATCGTGGCACATAAAGCGAAGGCTGGTTTTAAGAACACAATGGTTGTTGGTTCGAAGCGCAATGAATTGTAAGGGCCAACAGTGAATATGAATATGTCAAATATGCCAGCAGAAAAATCGTAAGGGTAGATAGTTTGGGGTGGAGGTTAATTAGTGGCATAAGGCAAAAGCTGATTTTAAGAACAGTAGGTTGTGGGTTCTAACCTCACAAGGCATGATGAGTTTTAAGGTCTACTAGTGAACATGAAGATGTCAAATACACCAGGAGAACTGAATTTGGGTAGGGCAGCTGGGGTAGAGGGTAGTTAAAGAAACTTAACATGAAATCTGTTTCTAAGGACACAGTGGTCGTGGGTTCAACCCTCACAAGGTGTGTTTAATTTTAAGGTCTACCAGTGAACATGGAGATGTCAAATACACCAGGAGAGCTGGTCTGTATTTGGATCAGTTGGGGTAGAGGGTAGCTAGTACGCCAATAGACAAAAGCTGGATTTAAGAGCCCAACAGTTGTTGGTTCAAACCTCATGAGGTGTAATGAAATTTAAGGTCTAGCAGTGAACAGGAAGATGTCAAATACACCATGAGAACAGACATAGTGTCAGAACAGGTGGGATAGAGGGTAGTTAGAGGCACATAAAGCAAAAGTTGGTTTTAAGAACTCGACAGTCGTGGGTTCAAGACATACTGTGACTTTCTCGACATGCTTTACTATGAGGTTTTTATCACTTTTGTTGACATGCTATACAATTACTTTTTTAAGACTCTTTTGATACTATAATATGGCTTTTTGACTTATTTTTTTGACATACTATATTATGGCTTTCTTTCCATCATACCATACTATGGCTTTTTTTCTCTTCTTTCAACCTACTATACTATGGCTTTTTTATCACGTTTTTTATACATACTGTACTATGACTTTTTTCAACCTACTATACTATGGCTTTTTTTCCTCTTCTTTCGACATACTATACTATGGCATTTTTCAACATACTATATTATGGCTTTTATCCCACTTCTTTTGACATACTATACTATGACTTTTTTCAACATACTATATTCGAAAAAAAATTATAATTAAGCCATAGTATAGTATGTCGAAAAGAGTGATGAAATAGCCATAGTATAGTATGTCGAATTAAGTGGTAAAAAGGCCACAGTATAGTATGTAGAAAAAAATGATAAAAAAAGCCATAGTATAGAATATCGATAAAAGTCATAGTATAGTATGCCGAAAATAGTGATAAAATAGCCATAGTATAGTATGTTGAATGAAGTGATAAAAAGGGCATAGTATAGTATGTCGAATGAAGTGATAAAAAAAGCCATAGTATAGCATGTCGAAAAAAATGATAAAAAAAGCCATAGTATAGTATGTCGATAAAAGTCATAGTATAGTATGTCGAGAAGAGTGATAAAATAGCTATAGTATAGTATGTTGAATGAAGTGATTAAAAAGGCCATAGTATAGTATGTCGAAAAAATTATAAAAAAAGCCATAGTATAGTATGTCGAAAAGAGTGATAAAATAGCCATAGTATAGGATGTCGAATTAAGTGATAAAAAGGCCATACTATAGTATGTCGAACGAAGTGATAAAAAGGCCATAGTATAGTATGTTGAATGAAGTGATAAAAAGGCCATAGTATAGTATGTTGAATCACTAAAATGAGAAAAATAGCCATTGTATAGTATGCTGAATGAAGTGATAAAAAGGGCATAGTATAGTATGTTGAATTAAGTGATAAAAAGGCCATAGTATAGTATGTTGAAAAAAATGATAAAAAAGGCCATAGTATAGAATGTCGATAAAAGTCATAGTATAGTATGTTGAATTAAGTGGTAAAAAGGCCATAGAATAGTATGTTGAATTAAGTGGTAAAAAGGCCATAGTATATTATGTCGAAAAAAAAATTAAAAAAAAAATAGAATAGTATGTCGATAAAAGTCATAGTATAGTATGTTGAATTAAGTGGTAAAAAGGCCATAGTATAGTATGTTGAATAAAGTGACAAAAAGCCATAGTATAGTATGTTGAATGAACTGATGAACAGGCCATAGTATAGTATGTCGAATGAAGTGATAAAAAGGCCATAGTATAGTATGTCGAAAAAAATGACAAAAAAAACCATAGTATAGTATGTTGATAAAAGCCATAGTATAGTATGTTGAATGAAGTGATAAAAAGGCCATACTATAGTATGTCGAATGAATTGATAAAAAGGCCATAGTATAGTATGTCGAATTAAGTGATAAAAAGGCCATAGTATAGTATGTCGAAAAAATGATAAAAAAGTCATAGTATAGTATGTCGAAAAGAGTGATAAAATAGCCATAGTATAGTATGTCGAATTAAGTGGTAAAAAAGGCCATAGTATAGTATGTCGAACGAAGCGATAAATAGGCCATAGTATAGTATGTTGAATTAAGTGATAAAATAGCCATAGTATAGTATGTCGAAAAAAATAATAAAAAGGCCATAGAATAGTATGTTGATAAAAGTCATAGTATAGTATGTCGAAAAGAGTGATAAAACAGCCATAGTATAGTATGCCGAATGAAGTGATAAAAAGGCCATAGTATAGTATATTGAATAAAGTGATAAAAAGGCCATAGTATAGTATGTCGAATGAAGTGATAAAAAGGCCATAGTATAGTATGTCAAAAAAAATTATAAAAAAAGCCATAGTATAGTATGTCAATAAAAGTCATAGTATAGTATGTAAAAAAGTGATAGTATAGTATAGTATGTTGAATGATAAAAAAGGCCATAGTATAGTATGTTGACCATAGTATAGTATGTTGGAGAGTGAAAAAAGGCCATAGTATAGTATGTTGAAAAGAGTGATAAAAAGGCCATAGTATAGTATGTGAAAAAGTGATAAAAAGGCCATAGTATAGTATGTTGGCATGAAGTGATAAAAAGGCCATAGTATATGTCGAATGAAGTGATAAAATAGCCATAGTATAGTATGTGGAATGAAGTGATAAAAAGGCCATAGTATAGTATGTCGAAAAAATGATAAAAAAAAGCCATAGCATAGTATGTCGATAAAAGTCATAGTATAGTATATCGAAAAGAGTGATAAAATAACCATAGTATAGTATGTCGAATTAATGTGGTAAAAAGGCCATAGTATAGAATGTTGAATGAAGTGATAAAAAGGCCATAGTATAGTATGTTGAAAAAAATTATAAAAAAAGCCATAGTATAGTATGTCAATAAAACTCATAGTATAGTATGTCAAAAAGATTTATAAAATAGCTATAGTATAGTATGTCGAATGAAGTGATAAAAAGGCCATAGTATAGTATGTCGAATGAAGTGATAAAAAGGCCATAGTATAGTATGTCGAAAAAAATGATAAAAAAAAGCCATAGTATAATATGTTGAATGAAGTGGTAAAAAGGCCATAGTATAGTATGTTGAACAAAGTGATAAGAAGGCCATAGTATAGTATGTCGAAAAGAGTGATAAAAAGGCCATAGTATAGTATGTTGAACTAAGTGGTAAAAAGGCCATAGTATACTATGTCGAATGAAGTGATAAAATAGCCATAGTATAGTATGTGGCATGAAGTGATAAAAAGGCCATAGTATAGTATGTCGAAAAAATGATAAAAAAAAGCCATAGCATAGTATGTCGATAAAAGCCATAGTATAGTATGTCGAAAAGAGTGATAAAATAGCCATAGTATGTCGAATGAAGTGGTAAAAAGGCCATAGTATAGTATGTCGAATGAAGTGATAAAAAGGCCATAGTATAGTATGTTGAATTAAGTGATAAAAAGGCCATAGTATAGTATGTCGAAAAGAGTGATAAAATAGCCATAGTATAGTATGTCGAAAAGAGTGATAAAATAACCATAGTATAGTATGTCGAATTAATGTGGTAAAAAGGCCATAGTATAGAATGTTGAATGAAGTGATAAAAAGGCCATAGTATAATATGTTGAAAAAAATGATAAAAAAGCCATAGTATAGTATGTCAATAAAAGTCATAGTATAGTATGTCGAAAAGATTTATAAAATAGCTATAGTATAGTATGTCGAATGAAGTGATAAAAAGGCCATAGTATAGTATGTCGAATGAAGTGGTAAAATAGCCATAGTATAGTATGTTGAATGAAGTGATAAAAAGGCCATAGTATAGTATGTCGAATTAATGTGGTAAAAAGACCATAGTATAGTATGTTGAATGAAGTGATAAAAAGGTCATAGTATATAGTATGTCGAAAAAAATGATAAAAAAAGCCATAATATAGTATGTCGATAAAAGTCATAGTATAGTATGTCGAAAAGAGTGATAAAATAGCTATAGTATAGTATGTCGAAAAAAATAATAAAAAGGCCATAGAATAGTATGTCGATAAAAGTCATAGTATAGTATGTCAAAAAGAGTGATAAAACAGCCATAGTATAGTATGCCGAATGAAGTGATAAAAAGGCCATAGTATAGTATGTTGAATGAAGTGATAAAAAGGCCATAGTATAGTATGTCGAATGAAGTGATAAAAAGGCCATAGTATAGTATGTCGAAAAAAGTGATAAAAAGCCATAGTATAGTATGTTGAAAAGAGTGATAAAAAGGCCATAGTATAGTATGTCGAAAAGAGTGATAAAAAGGCCATAGTATAGTATGTTGAACGAAGTGGTAAAAAGGCCATAGTATACTATGTCGAATGAAGTGATAAAATAGCCATAGTATAGTATGTCGAATGAAGTGATAAAAAGGCCATAGTATAGTATGTCGAAAAAATGATAAAAAAAGCCATAGCATAGTATGTCGATAAAAGCCATAGTATAGTATGTCGAAAAGAGTGATAAAATAGCCATAGTATAGTATGTCGAATGAAGTGGTAAAAAGGCCATAGTATAGTATGTCAAATGAAGTGATAAAAAGGCCATAGTATAGTATGTCGAAAAAATGATTAAAAAAAAGCCATAGTATAGTATGTTGAATGAAGTGGTAAAAAGACCATAGTATAGTATGTCGAATTAATGTGGTAACAAGACCATAGTATAGTATATTGAACGAAGTGATAAGAAGGCCATAGTATAGTATGTTGAAAAGAGTGATAAAAAGGCCATAGTATAGTATGTTGAACGAAGTGGTAAAAAGGCCATAGTATACTATGTCGAATGAAGTGATAAAATAGCCATAGTATAGTATGTGGCATGAAGTGATAAAAAGGCCATAGTATAGTATGTCGAAAAAATGATAAAAAAAGCCATAGCATAGTATGTCGATAAAAGCCATAGTATAGTATGTCGAAAAGAGTGATAAAATAGCCATAGTATAGTATGTCGAATGAAGTGATAAAAAGGCCATAGTATAGTATGTTGAATTAAGTGATAAAAAGGCCATAGTATAGTATGTCGGAAAGAGTGATAAAATAGCCATAGTATAGTATGTCTATAAAAGTCATAGTATTGTATGTCGAAAAGAGTGATAAAAAGGCCACAGTATAGTATGTTGATTGAAGTGGTAAAAAGGCCATAGTATAGTATGTCGAATAAAGTGGTAAAAAGGCCATAGTATAGTGTGTCGAATGAGGTGATAAAAAGGCCATAGTATAGTATGTCGAATAAAGTGATAAAAAGGCCATAGTATAGTATGTCGAATGAAGTGATAAAAAGGCCATAGTATAGTATGTTGAAAAAAATGAAAAAAAAAACATAGTATAGAATGTCGATAAAAGTCATAGTATAGTATGTCGAATTAAGTGATAAAAAGGCCATAGTATAGTATGTTGAAAAGAGTGATAAAAAGGCCATAGTATAGTATGTCGAAAAGAGTGATAAAAAGGCCATAGTATAGTATGTTGAACGAAGTGGTAAAAAGGCCATAGAATACAATGTCAAATGAAGTGATAAAAAGGCCATAGTATAGTATGTTGAAAAAAGTGATAAAAAAAAGCCATAGCATAGTATGTCGATAAAAGCCATAGTATAGTATGTCGAAAAGAGTGATAAAATAGCATAGTATAATATGTCGATAAAAGTCATAGTATAGTATGTAGAAAAGAGTGATAAAATAACCATAGTATAGTATGTCGAATTAATGTGTTAAAAAGGCCATAGTATTGTATGTCGAATGAAGTGATAAAAAGGCCATGGTATAGTATGTTGAAAAAATGATTAAAAAAAAGCCATAGCATAGTATGTCGATAAAAGCCATAGTATAGTATGTCGAAAACAGTGATAAAATAGCCATAGTATAGTATGTCGAATGAAGTGGTAAAAAGGCCATAGTATAGTATGTCGAACGAAGTGATAAAAAGGCCATAGTATAGTATGTTGAATAAAGTGATAAAAAGGCCATAGTATAGTATGTCGAAAAGAGTGATAAAATAGCCATAGTATCATATGTCAATAAAAGTCATAGTATAGTATGTCAAAAAGAGTGATAAAATAGCCATAGTATAGTATGTCGAATTAAGTGGTAAAATAGCCATAGTATAGTATGTCGAATTAATGTGGTAAAAAGGCCATAGTATAGTATGTTGAATGAAGTGATAAAAAGGTCATAGTATAGTATGTCGAATTAATGTAGTAAAAAGACCATAGTATATTATGTCGAAAACAAGGGACAAAAAAAGCCATAATATAGTATGTCGATAAAAGTCATAGTATAGTATGTCGAAAAGAGTGATAAAATAGCCATAGTATAGTATGCCGAGTGAAGTGATAAAAAGGCCATAGTATATTATGTCGAATTAAGTGATAAAAAGGCCATAGTATAGTATGTCGAAAAATTGATAAAAAAAGCCATAGTATAGTATGTCGAAAGAGTGATAAAATAGCCATAGTATAGTATGTCGAATTAAGTGGTAAAAAGGCCATAGTATAGTATGTTGAATGAAGTGATAAAAAGGCCATAGTATAGTATGTTGAATGGACTGATAAAATGGCCATAGTATAGTATGTCGAATGAAGTGATAAAAATGCCATAGTATAGTATGTCGAAAAAAAAAAAAAAAAACCATAGTATAGAATGTCGATAAAAGTCATAGTATAGTATGTCGAAAAGAGTGATAAAAAGGCCACAGTATAGTATGTTGAACGAAGTGGTAAAATGGCCATAGTATACTATGTCGAATGAAGTGATAAAAAAGCCATAGTATAGTATGTCGAATGAAGTGATAAAAAGGCCATAGTATAGTATGTCGAAAAAATGATTAAAAAAAAGCCATAGCATAGTATGTGATAAAAAGCCATAGTATAGTATGTCTAAAAGAGAGATAAAATAGCCATACTATTGTATGTCGAATTAAGTGGTAAAAAGGCCATAGTATAGTATGTCGAATGAAGTGATAAAAAGGCCATAGTATAGTATGTCGAATGAAGTGATAAAAAGGCCATAGTATAGTATGTTGAAAAAAATGATAAAAAAAAAGCCATAGTATAGTATGTCGAAAGGAGTGATAAAAAGGCCATAGTATAGTATGTCGAATAAAGTGATAAAAAGGCCATGGTATAGTATGTTGAATGAAGTGATAAAAAGGCCATAGTATAGTATGTCGAAAAAATGATGAAAAAAGCCATAGTATAGTATGTCGAAAAAAATGATAAAAAAGCCATAGTATAGTATCTCGAAAAGAGTGATAAAAAGGCCATATTATAGTATGTTGATTGAAGTGGTAAAAAGGCCATAGTATAGTATGTCGAATGAAGTGATAAAAAGGCCATAGTATAGTATGTCGAAAAAAGTGATAAAAAGGCCATAGTATAGTATGTCGAATGAAGTGATAAAAAGGCCATAGTATAGTATGTTGAAAAAAAAAACATAGTATAGAATGTCGATAAAAGTCATAGTATAGTATGTCGAATTAAGTGGTAAAAAGGCCATAGTATAGTATGTCGAATGAAGTGATAAGAAGGCCATAGTATAGTATGTTGAAAAGAGTGATAAAAAGGCCATAGTATAGTATGTCGAAAAGAGTGATAAAAAGGCCATAGTATAGTATGTTGAAAAAGTCGATAAAAGGCCATAGTATAGTATGTCGAATGAAGTGATAAAAAGGCCATAGTATAGTATGTCGAATGAAATGATAAAAAGGCCATAGTATAGTATGTCGAAAAAATGATAAAAAAAAGGCCATAGTATATTATGTCGAATTAAGTGTTAAAAAGGCCATAGTATAGTATGTTGAACGAAGAGATAAAAAGGCCATAGTATAGTATGTCGATAAAAGTCATAGTATAGTATGTCGAAAAGAGTGATAAAAAGGCCATAGTATGGTATGTTGATCAAAGTGGTAAAAAGGCCATAGTATAGTATGTCAAATGAAGTGATTAAAAGGCCATAGTATAGTATGTCAAAAAAAATGATAAAAAAAGCCATAGTATAGTATGTTCATAAAAGTCATAGTATAGTATGTCGAAAGGAGTGATAAAATGGCCATAGTATAGTATGTCGATTGAAGTGATAAAAAGGCCATAGTATAGTATGTCAAAAAAAATTATGAAAAAAAGCCATAGTATAGTATGTCGATAAAAGCCATACTATAGTATGTCGAAAGGAGTGATAAAATGGCCATAGTATAGTTTGTCGAATAAAGTGATAAAAAGGCCATAATATAGTATGTCGAAAAAATGATTAAAAAAAAGCCATAGTATAATATGTCGAAAATAGTGATAAAATAGCCATAGTATAGTATGTCGAAAAGAGTGATAAAATAGCCATAGTATAGTATTTCGAACGAAGTGATAAAAAGGCCATAATATAGTATGTCGAAAAAAATGAT
>NC_041350.1:22682194-22797194 GCF_004354835.1 Perca flavescens
GAATGAAGTGATAAAAAGGCCATAGTATAGTATGTCGAAAAAGTGATAAAAAGGCCATAGTATAGTATGTCGAAAAAGTGATAAAAAGCCATAGTATAGTATGTCGAATGAAGTGATAAAATAGCCATAGTATAGTATGTCGAATGAAGTGATAAAAAGGCCATAGTATAGTATGTCGAATGAAGTGATAAAAAGGCCATAGTATAGTATGTCGAAAAGAGTGTTAAAATAGCCATAGTATAGTATGTCAAATTAAGAGATAAAAAAGCCATAGTATAGTATGTCGAATGAAGTGAAAAAGGCCATAGTATAGTATGTCGAATGAAGTGATAAAAAAGCCATAGTATAGTATGTCGAAAAGAAGTGATAAAAAGGCCATAGTATAGTATGTCGAATGAAGTGATAAAAAGTATAGTATAGTATGTAAAAAAGTGATAAAAAAGCCATAGTATAGTATGTCGAATGAAGTGATAAAAAGCCATAGTATAGTATGTCGAAAAAAGTGATAAAAAGGCCATAGTATAGAAGTGATGTCATAGTATAGTATGTCGAAAAGAGTGATAAAAAGGCCATAGTATAGTATGTCGAAAAAAGTGATAAAAAAATAGTATAGTATGTCGAAAATGAAGTGATAAAAAGCCATAGTATAGTATGTCGAAAAAGTGATAAAAAAGCCATAGTATAGTATGTCGAAAAAGTGATAAAAAGCATAGTATAGTATAGTATGTCGAATAAAAAGGCCATAGTATAGTATGTCGAAAAGGCCATAGTATAGTATAGTATGTCGAAAAGAAGTGATAAAAAAGGCCATAGTATAGTATGTTGAAAAGAGTGATAAAAAGGCCATAGTATAGTATGTCGAAAAGAGTGATAAAAAGGCCATAGTATAGTATGTCGAAAAGAAGTGATAAAAAGCCATAGTATAGTATGTCGAAAAAAGTGATAAAAAAGCCATAGTATAGTATAGTATGAAGTGAAAAAAGTGATAAAAAAAGAGTGATAAAAAGCCATATAGTATAGTATGTCGAATGAAGTGATAAAAAAGCCATAGTATAGTATGTCGAAAAAATAGTATAGTAAAAGGAAGTGATAAAAGGCCATATAGTATGTCGAATGAAGTGATAAAAAGGCCATAGTATAGTATGTCGAAAAAAGTGATAAAAAGGCCATAGTATAGTATGTCGAATGAAGTGATAAAATGTCGTCCATAGTATAAAAAAGCCATAGTATAGTATGTCGAATGAAGTGATAAAAAGGCCATAGTATAGTATGTCGAAAAGAATGATAAAATAGCCATAGTATAGTATGTCGAAATTAAGTGATAAAAAAGCCATAGTATAGTATGTCGAAAAGAGTGATAAAATAGCCATAGTATAGTATGTCGAAAAAAAGCCATAGTATAGTATGTCGAATGAAGTGATAAAAAGGCCATAGTATAGTATGTCGAATGAAGTGATAAAAAAGCCATAGTATAGTATGTCGAAAAAAGTGAAAAAGCCATAGTATAGTATGTCGAATGAAGTGATAAAAAGGCCATAGTATAGTATGTCGAAAAAGATAATAAAAAAAGCCATAGTATAGTATGTCGAAAAGAGTGATAAAATAGCCATAGTATAGTATGTCGAATGAAGTGATAAAAAGCCATAGTATAGTATGTCGAAAAAAGTGATAAAAAAGGCCATAGTATAGTATGTCGAATGAAGTGATAAAAGGCCATAGTATAGTATGTCGAAAAGAGTGATAAAAAGGCCATAGTATAGTATGTCGAATGAAGTATGTTAAAAAAGCCATAGTATAGTATGTCGAAAAGTGATAAAAAGGCCATAAAAAAAAACAGTATAGTATAGTATGTCGAAAAAGATAATAAAAAAAGCCATAGTATAGTATGTCGAAAAGAAGTGATAAAAAGCCATAGTATAGTATGTCGAATGAAGTGATAAAAAGGCCATAGTATAGTATGTCGAATGAAGTGATAAAAAGGCCATAGTATAGTATGTCGAATGAAGTGATAAAAAGGCCATAGTATAGTATGTCGAAAAAAGTGATAAAAAAGCCATAGTATAGTATGTCGAAAAGTGATAAAAAAGGCCATAGTATAGTATGTCGAAAAAAGTGATAAAAAGCCATAGTATAGTATGTCGAATGAAGTGATAAAAAAGCCATAGTATAGTATGTTGAATGAAGTGATAAAAAGGCCATAGTATAGTATGTCGAATGAAGTGATAAAAAGCATAGTATAGTATGTCGAAAGTGATAAAAAAGCCATAGTATAGTATGTCGAAAAAAATGATAAAAAAAGCCATAGTATAGTATGTCGAAAAAAAAAAGCCATAGTATAGTATGTCGAAAAAGTGATAAAAAGGCCATAGTATAGTATGTCGAATGAAGTGATAAAAAGGCCATAGTATAGTATGTCGAATGAAGTGATAAAAAGGCCATAGTATAGTATGTCGAATGAAGTGATAAAAAGGCCATAGTATAGTATGTCGAATGAAGTGATAAAAAAAGCCATAGTATAGTATGTCGAATGAAGTGATGTCGAATAGTATAGTATGTCGAAAAAAGATAAAAATAGTATAGTATGTCGAAAAAGTGATAAAAAGCCATAGTATAGTATGTCGAATGAAGTGATAAAAAGGCCATAGTATAGTATGTCGAATGAAGTGATAAAAAGCCATAGTATAGTATGTCGAAAAGAGTGATAAAAAGGCCATAGTATAGTATGTCGAATGAAGTGATAAAAAGGCCATAGTATAGTATGTCAAAAAAAAAAAGAAATAAAAGTATGTCGAAAATAGTGAATAAAAATAGTATAGTATGTTGAATGAAGTGATAAAAAGGCCATAGTATAGTATGTCGAATCAAGTGATAAAAAGGCCATAGTATAGTATGCCGAATGACGTGATAAAAAAGCCATAGTATAGTATGTCGAAAAAAGTGATAAAAAGTATGTAGTATAGTATGTCAAAAAAGGCCATAGTATAGTGAAAAAAGGATATAGTATAGTATAGTATGTCGAAAAGAGTGTTAAAATAGCCATAGTATAGTATGTCGAATGAAGATAAAAAAGCCATAGTATAGTATGTCGAAAAGAGTGATAAAATAGCCATAGTATAGTATGTCGAATGAAGTGATAAAATAGCCATAGTATAGTATGTCGAATGAAGTGATAAAAAGGCCATAGTATAGTATGTCGAATGAAGTGATAAAAAGCCATAGTATAGTATGTCGAATGAAGTGATAAAAAGGCCATAGTATAGTATGTTGAAAAAAGTGATAAAAAGCCATAGTATAGTATGTCGAATGAAGTGATAAAAAGCCATAGTATAGTATGTCGAATGAAGTGATAAAAAAGCCATAGTATAGTATGTCGAATGAAGTGATAAAAAGGCCATAGTATAGTATGTGATAAAAAAAGGATAAATAGTATGTAATAAAGTATGTCAAAGTATAGTATGTAAAAAAAAAAAGCCATAGTATAGTATGTCGAAAAGAGTGATAAAATAGCCATAGTATAGTATGTCGAATGAAGTGATAAAAAGGCCATAGTATAGTATGTCAAAAAAGATAATAAAAAAAGCCATAGTATAGTATGTCGAAAAGAGTGATAAAATAGCCATAGTATAGTATGTCGAATGAAGTGATAAAAAGCCATAGTATAGTATGTCGAATGAAGTGATAAAAAGGCCATAGTATAGTATGTCGAATGAAGTGATAAAAAAAGCCATAGTATAGTATGTCGAAAAGAGTGATAAAAAGCCATAGTATAGTATGTCGAATGAAGTGATAAAAAGGCCATAGTATAGTATGTCGAAAAAAGTGATAAAAAGTATGTCAATAGTATAAAATGTCGATAGTATGTCGAAAAGAGTGTTAAAAAAGCCATAGTATAGTAGTATGTCAAATGAAGTGATAAAAAGCCATAGTATAGTATGTCGAAAAGAGTGATAAAAAAGCCATAGTATAGTATGTCGAATGAAGTGATAAAAAAGGCCATAGTATAGTATGTCGAATGAAGTGATAAAAAGGCCATAGTATAGTATGTCGAAAAAAGTGATAAAAGCCATAGTATAGTATGTCGAATGAAGTGATAAAAAAGGCCATAGTATAGTATGTCGAATGAAGTGATAAAAAAGCCATAGTATAGTAAAAAAGTGATAAAAAAAAAAGCATAGTATAGTATGTCGAAAAGAAGTGATAAAAAAGCCATAGTATAGTATGTCGAATGAAGTGATAAAAAGGCCATAGTATAGTATGTCGAATGAAGTGATGAAAAGGCCATAGTATAGTATGTTGAATGAAGTGATAAAAAAGCCATAGTATAGTATGTCGAAAAAGTGATAAAAAAGGCCATAGTATAGTATGTCGAATGAAGTGATAAAAAAAAGGCCATAGTATAGTATGTCGAATGAAGTGATAAAAAGGCCATAGTATAGTATGTCGAAAAAGTGATAAAAAAGGCCATAGTATAGTATGTCGAAAAAGTGAATAAAAAGGCCATAGTATAGTATGTCGAAAAAAGTGATAAAAAGGCCATAGTATAGTATAGTAAAAAAGTGAAAAAAAGCCAAGTATAGTATAAAAATAAAAAATAGTATAGTATGTCGAATGAAGTGATAAAAAGGCCATAGTATAGTATGTCGAAAAAAGTGATAAAAAAGCCATAGTATAGTATGTCGAAAAAGTGATGAAAAAAGCCATAGTATAGTATGTCAAATGAAGTGATAAAAAGTATAGTATAGTATGTCGAAAAAGAGTGATAAAATAGCCATAGTATAGTATGTCGAATAAGTGATAAAATGATAGTGATAAAAAAAAAAGCCATAGTATAGTATGTCGAAAAAAGTGATAAAAAGGCCATAGTATAGTATGTCGAATGAAGTGATAAAAAAAGCCATAGTATAGTATGTCGAAAAAAGTGATAAAAAAGGCCATAGTATAGTATGTCGAAAAAAGTGATAAAAAGGCCATAGTATAGTATGTCGAAAAAGTGATAAAAAGCCATAGTATAGTATGTCGAAAAGAAGTGATAAAAAGGCCATAGTATAGTATGTCGAATGAAGTGATAAAAAGGCCATAAAAATGTCATAGTATAGTATAGTATGTCGAATGAAGTGATAAAAAAAAGCATAGTATAGTATGTCGAAAAAGTGATAAAAAGCCATAGTATAGTATGTCAAAAAAAAAAGCCATAGTATAGTATGTCGAATGAAGTGATAATAAGGCCATAGTATAGTATGTCGAAAAGAAGTGATAAAAAAGCCATAGTATAGTATGTCGAATGAAGTGATAAAAAGGCCATAGTATAGTATGTCGAATGAAGTGATAAAAAAGCCATAGTATAGTATGTCGAAAAGAGTGATAAAAAAGCCATAGTATAGTATGTCGAATGAAGTGATAAAAAGGCCATAGTATAGTATGTCGAAAAAAGCCATAGTATAGTATGTCGAATGAAGTGATAAAAAGCCATAGTATATAGTATGTAATGAAGTAAAAAAAAAGCCATAGTATAGTATGTCGAAAAAGTGATAAAAAGCCATAGTATAGTATGTCGAAAAGAGTGATAAAATAGCCATAGTATAGTATGTCGAAAAAAGTGATAAAAAGCCATAGTATAGTATGTTGAAAAAAATGATAAAAAAGCCATAGTATAGTATGTCGAAAAAATTATAAAAAAAAGCCATAGTATAGTATGTCGAGTGAAGTGATAAAAAGGCCATAGTATAGTATGTCGAAAAGTGATAAAAAGCCATAGTATAGTATGTCGAAAAAAAGTGATAAAAAGCCATAGTATAGTATGTCGAATGAAGTGATAAAAAGCCATAGTATAGTATGTCGAAAAAGTGATAAAAAGCCATAGTATAGTATGTCGAATGAAGTGATAAAAAAGCATAGTATAGTATGTCGAAAAAGATATAAAAAGCCATAGTATAGTATAGTAAAAGAGTGATAAAAAGGCCATAGTATAGTATGTCGAAAAAAAGCCATAGTATAGTATGTCGAATGAAGTGATAAAAAAGCCATAGTATAGTATGTCGAATGAAGTGATAAAAAGCCATAGTATAGTATGTCGAATGAAGTGATAAAAAGCCATAGTATAGTATGTCGAAAAAAGTGATAAAAAGGCCATAGTATAGTATGTCGAAAAAGTGATAAAAAGGCCATAGTATAGTATGTCGAATGAAGTGATAAAAAGGCCATAGTATAGTATGTCGAATGAAGTGATAAAAAAGGCCATAGTATAGTATGTCGAATGAAGTGATAAAAAGGCCATAGTATAGTATGTCGACAAAAAGCCAAAGTATAGTATGTCGAATGAAGTGATAAAATAGCCATAGTATAGTATGTCGAATGAAGAGATAAAAAGGCCATAGTATAGTATGTCGAAAAAGATGAAAAAAGCCATAGTATAGTATGTCGAATAAAGTGATAAAATAGCCATAGTATAGTATGTCGAATGAAGTGATAAAAAGGCCATAGTATAGTATGTCGAAAAAACAGAAAAAATATCCATAGTATAGTATGTCGAAAAAGATAATAAAAAAAGCCATAGTATAGTATGTCGAATAAAGTGATAAAATAGCCATAGTATAGTATGTTGAATGAAGTGATAAAAAGGCCATAGTATAGTATGTCGAAAAAATAAAAAGGCCATAGTATAGTATGTCAAAAAAAAGCCATAGTATAGTATGTCGAAAAGAGTGATAAAAAGCCATAGTATAGTATGTCGAAAAAAGTGATAAAAAGGCCATAGTATAGTATGTTGAATGAAGTGATAAAAAGGCCATAGTATAGTATGTCGAATGAAGTGATAAAAAGGCCATAGTATAGTATGTCGAATGAAGTGATAAAAAGCCATAGTATAGTATGTCGAAAAGAGTGATAAAATAGCCATAGTATAGTATGTCGAATGAAGTGATAAAAAGGCCATAGTATAGTATGTCGAAAAAAGTGATAAAAAGGCCATAGTATAGTATGTCGAAAAAGAGTGATAAAAAGCCATAGTATAGTATGTATGAAGATAAAAAAGCCAAGTATAGTATGTCAAAAGATAAAAGTATAGTATAGTATGTCGAAAAAAGTGATAAAAAAGGCCCATAGTATAGTATGTCGAATGAAGTGATAAAAAGCCATAGTATAGTATGTCAATAAGTATAGTATAGTATGTCGAAAAAGAAGTGATAAAAAGGCCATAGTATAGTATGTCGAAAAAGTGATAAAAAAGCCATAGTATAGTATGTCGAAAAAATAAAAGCCAAAGTATAGTATAGTATGTCGAAAAAGTGATAAAAAGCCATAGTATAGTATGTCGAATGAAGTGATAAAAAGCCATAGTATAGTGTAAAAAATGAAGTGAAAAAAAGCCATAGTATAGTATGTCGAAAAAAAAAAGCCATAGTATAGTATGTCGAAAAGAGTGATAAAAAGGCCATAGTATAGTATGTCGAATGAAGTGATAAAATAGCCATAGTATAGTATGTCGAATGAAGTGATAAAAAAGGCCATAGTATAGTATGTCGAATGAAGTGAAAAAGGCCATAGTATAGTATGTCGAATGAAGTAAAAAAAAGTAGGCCATAGTATAGTATGTCGAATGAAATAAAAAAGCCATAGTATAGTATGTCGAAAAAAGTGATAAAAAAAAGCCATAGTATAGTATGTATAGTATGAAAAAGTGATAAAAAAGCCATAGTATATTATGTCGAATGAAGTGATAAAAAGCCATAGTATAGTATGTCGAAAAAGTGATAAAAAAAAAGCCATAGTATAGTATGTCGAATGAAGTGATAAAAAGGCCATAGTATAGTATGTGATAAAAAGGCCATAGTATAGTATGTCGAAAAGAGATAAAAAAAGCCATAGTATAGTATGTCGAATGAAGTGATAAAAAGGCCATAGTATAGTATGTCGAATGAAGTGATAAAAAGCCATAGTATAGTATAGTAATGTTGAAAAAAGAAATAGTATGTTGAATGAAGTGATAAAAAGGCCATAGTATAGTATGTCGAAAAAGATAATAAAAAAAGCCATAGTATAGTATGTCGAAAAGAGTGATAAAATAGCCATAGTATAGTATGTCGAATGAAGTGATAAAATAGCCATAGTATAGTATGTCGAATGAAGTGATAAAAAGGCCATAGTATAGTATGTCGAATGAAGTGAAAAAAGCCATAGTATAGTATGTCGAAAAAAGTGATAAAAAGCCATAGTATAGTATGTCGAATGAAGTGATAAAAAGGCCATAGTATAGTATGTCGAAAAGAGTGTTAAAATAGCCATAGTATAGTATGTCAAATTAAGAGATAAAAAAGCCATAGTATAGTATGTCGAAAAAAGTGATAAAAAGGCCATAGTATAGTATGTCGAAAAAGATAATAAAAAAAGCCATAGTATAGTATGTCGAAAGAAGTGATAAAAAGGCCATAGTATAGTATGTCGAATGAAGTGATAAAAAAAAAGCCATAGTATAGTATGTCGAAAAGAGTGATAAAATAGCCATAGTATAGTATGTCGAATGAAGTGATAAAAAGGCCATAGTATAGTATGTCGAATGAAGTGATAAAAAGGCCATAGTATAGTATGTCGAAAAAAATAATAAAAAAAGCCATAGTATAGTATGTCGAAAAGAGTGATAAAAAGCCATAGTATAGTATGTCGAAAAGAGTGATAAAAAAGATAAAGTATGTCGAATGAAGTGATAAAAAAGCCATAGTATAGTATGTCAAATGAAGTGATAAAAAGGCCATAGTATAGTATGTCGAAAAGTGATAAAAAAGGCCATAGTATAGTATGTCGAAAAAGTGATAAAAAGCCATAGTATAGTATGTCGAATGAAGTGATAAAAAGGCCATAGTATAGTATGTCGAATGAAGTGATAAAAAGGCCATAGTATATATAGAATGTCGAAAAAAAAAGATAAAAAAAAGCCATAGTATAGTATGTTGAATGAAGTGATAAAAAGCCATAGTATAGTATGTCGAAAAAAGAAAAAAGGCCATAGTATAGTAAAAAGCCATAAAAAAGTATAGTATGTTGAATGAAGTGATAAAAAATAGCCATAGTATAGTATGTTGAAAAAAGTGATAAAAAGTATATAGTATAGTATGTCGAAAAAAGTGATAAAAAAGTATGTCGAAAGAAGCCCATAGTATAGTATGTCGAATGAAGTGATAAAAAGGCCATAGTATAGTATGTCGAAAAAGTGATTAAAAAAAGCCATAGTATAGTATGTCGAAAAAGTGATAAAAAAGCCATAGTATAGTATGTCGAAAAGAGTGATAAAATAGCCATAGTATAGTATGTCGAATGAAGTGATAAAAAGCCATAGTATAGTATGTTGAAAAAAGTGATAAAAAAGCCATAGTATAGTATGTCGAAAAGTGATAAAAAGCCATAAAAAGCCATAGTATAGTATAGTATGTCGAATGAAGTGATAAAAAGGCCATAGTATAGTATGTTGAATGAAGTGATAAAAAGGCCATAGTATAGTATGTCGAATGAAGTGATAAAAAGGCCATAGTATAGTATGTCGAAAAAGTGATAAAAAAAAGCATAGTATAGTATGTCGAAAAGAGTGATAAAAAAGCCATAGTATAGTATGTCGAATGAAGTGATAAAAAGGCCATAGTATAGTATGTCGAATGAAGTGATAAAAAGGCCATAGTATAGTATGTCGAAAAAGTGATAAAAAAAAGCCATAGTATAGTATGTCGAAAAGAGTGATAAAATAGCCATAGTATAGTAAAAAAGTGATAAAAAAGCCATAGTATAGTATGTCGAAAAGAGTGATAAAAAGGCCATAGTATAGTATGTCGAAAAGAGTGATAAAAAGGCCATAGTATAGTATGTCGAAAAAGTGATAAAAAAGCCATAGTATAGTATGTCGAATGAAAGTGATAAAAAGCCATAGTATAGTATGTCGAAAAAGTGATAAAAAAGGCCATAGTATAGTATGTCGAAAAAGTGATAAAAAGGCCATAGTATAGTATGTCGAAAAAAGTGATAAAAAGCCATAGTATAGTATGTCGAAAAAAGTGATAAAAAGCCCTAGTATAGTAATAGTATAAAAAGGCCATAGTATAGTATGTCGACAAAAAGCCAAAGTATAGTATGTCGAATGAAGTGATAAAAAGGCCATAGTATAGTATGTCGAAAAAGTGATAAAAAGCCATAGTATAGTATGTCGAATGAAGTGATAAAAAGGCCATAGTATAGTATGTCGAAAAAAGTGATAAAAAGCCATAGTATAGTATGTCGAAAAGAAGTGATAAAAAGGCCATAGTATAGTATGTCGAATGAAGTGATAAAAAGGCCATAGTATAGTATGTCGAATGAAGTGATAAAAAGGCCATAGTATAGTATGTCGAATGAAGTGATAAAAAGGCATAGTATAGTATGTCGAATGAAGTGATAAAAAGGCCATAGTATGTCGAAAAAATGATTAAAAAAAAGCCATAGCATAGTATGTCGAAAAAAAGTGATAAAAAGGCCAAAGTATAGTATGTCGAAAAAGAGTGATAAAAAGCCATAGTATAGTATGTCGAATGAAGTGATAAAAAGGCCATAGTATAGTATGTCGACAAAAAGCCATAGTATAGTATGTCGAATGAAGTGATAAAAAGGCCATAGTATAGTATGTCGAAAAAAAGCCATAGTATAGTATGTCGAAAAAAGTGATAAAATAGCCATAGTATAGTATGTCGAATGAAGTGATAAAAAGGCCATAGTATAGTATGTCGAATGAAGTGATAAAAAGGCCATAGTATAGTATGTCGAATGAAGTGATAAAAAGCCATAGTATAGTAGTAATAAGTGATGTCCATATAGTATAGTATGTCGAAAAAAGTGATAAAAGCCATAGTATAGTATGTCGAAAAAAGTGATAAAAAGCCATAGTATAGTATGTTGAAAAAAGTGATAAAAAAGATAGTATAGTATGTGAATAAAAAAAAGCCATAGTATAGTATGTCGAATGAAGTGATAAAAAGGCCATAGTATAGTATGTCGAAAAAAGTGATAAAAAGGCCATAGTATAGTATGTCGAAAAGAAGTGATAAAAAGGCCATAGTATAGTATGTCGAATGAAGTGATAAAAAGGCCATAGTATAGTATGTCGAAAAAAAAGTGATAAAAAAAGGCCATAGTATAGTATGTCGAAAAAAGTGATAAAAAGGCCATAGTATAGTATGTCGAAAAAAGTGATAAAAAAGCCATAGTATAGTATGTCGAAAAAGCCATAGTATAGTATGAATAAAAAAAAAGGCCATAGTATAGTATGTCGAAAAAGTGATAAAAAGCCATAGTATAGTATGTTGAATGAAGTGATTAAAAAGCCATAGTATAGTATGTCGAATGAAGTGATAAAAAAAAAAAGCCATAGTATAGTATGTCGAATGAAGTGATAAAAAGGCCATAGTATAGTATGTCGAAAAAAATAAAAAAGCCATAGTATAGTATGTCGAAAAGTGATAAAAAGGCCATAGTATAGTATGTCGAAAAAAGTGATAAAAAGCCATAGTATAGTATGTCGAATGAAGTGATAAAAAGGCCATAGTATAGTATGTCGAAAAAGAGTGATAAAAAAGCCATAGTATAGTATGTCGAAAAGAGATGAAAAAATAGTATAGTATGTCGAAAAAAATAAAAAAGCCATAGTATAGTATGTCGAAAAGAGTGATAAAATAGCCATAGTATAGTATGTCGAATGAAGTGATAAAATAGTATGCCATAGTATAAAAAGTATATAGTATGTCGAATGAAGTGATAAAAAGCCATAGTATAGTATGTCGAAAAAGTGATAAAAAGGCCATAGTATAGTATGTCGAATGAAGTGATAAAAAGCCATAGTATAGTATGTCGAAAATAGTGATAAAAAGCAACATAGTATAGTATGTTTTTATCCCTTGAGTGATAAAAAAGCCATAGTATAGTATTTCGAATGAAGAGAGGTAACATGACTAATCTGTTCTACCACCTCAAAATTAAAAATGTCACTGAATACCAGCATTTCCAGGCAATGCAGCCAACCCCAAGATCCAGTCCGAAGAACACAGGACAGAAAAAACAGGAACTGATCAAGACCTCCATCCAACAGTCATTTTCAAAAGGTACTCTTTACAGTAGGAAGAGCCCGTGATGGATTGAAATTTCCAAGGCCATAATTGTTTACTTGTGTAAGGACATGATCCCTTTTCAAACGGTAAAGAGTGTTTTCATTTCATTAAGAGAACAAAATGTTTAAAACTAAATGCATTACATTAGGCTGCAGGTAAGAAACTTTATGTCATGACCAGTCGATCGACATGTAACCAGTAACATAGCTCAAGCACAGCGTTTGTGGTTCATCTGGTCATGTTTTCCCAAGATGGCGCCTGCCTGTATACGTTAACAGTACTGTCTTCATAAACTATCTTTTTAATAAACTGTCTGTACACTTACAAAGTGCTCAATGATTCGGTTTACATGTAGGGACCCTCATTATGCTACCGTTGAAGTGTGGTGCTATTTTGAGCCTTGTTAGTGGTATAGAAATAGCGATTTCTTTTTACTTTACCAGTGCCCCGACTACTAGCGCTATAAGCTAATTAGCTAAAACTGGTCACATTCAATTAGCATAAAACATGTCCCAGAGAACGGTCGACTCTGTACCCATGTGTTATTAACCCCTAGGTTAATTTTGTGCTGGAATTGTCCTTTAACTTAGTATATTGGACCTCAAAACTTCCTCAAATATATACGATTTGAACACTCAAGCTTCTGTCTTCTAATCATTCTCTTATCACTCTAAGCTAACTGACCTTACTAACAAGTTCATTATTTCAGCATATTTGTCTCTTTCACTTAAAATATCAGACCTCAAAACTCACTGAAGCATATGAGATTTGAAGACTCTTTTTCATAAAAAAGTCATAATATAGTATGTCAAAAAACTCATAGTATATTATGTAGAAAAAAGTGATACAAAAGTGATAGTATAGTATGTTGAAAAAAGTGAGAAAAAGGCATTTGAACACTGAGTCGTCCAATCATTCTATTATCATCTTAAGCTAACTGACCTGACAGACATGTTCATGTTTTTGGCTTATTTGTCTCTATCACTTAGTATATGGGACCTCAAAACTTACTGAAACATAAAGGATTTGAAGACTTAACATTCTGTCTTCCAATCATTCTCTTATCACCATAAGCTATCGGACTTGACAGACAAGTTTATGTTTTCTTCATATTTGTCTCTTTCACTTAGTATATTGGACCTCAAAACTTCCTCAAACATATAATACACATCTATGTTTTCGTCATATTTGTCTCTTTAACCTAGTGTATTCAACCTCAAAACTTAATGAAATATATAAGATTTGTACACTCAACCTTCTGTCTCTTAAACATTCTCTTA
The DNA here is from genome assembly GCF_004354835.1 of Perca flavescens. Taxonomy (NCBI): domain Eukaryota; kingdom Metazoa; phylum Chordata; class Actinopteri; order Perciformes; family Percidae; genus Perca; species Perca flavescens. The sequence goes on from NC_041350.1 coordinate 22,695,588, forward strand.
TCACCCTACGCTATCTGACCTGTATCTGACTGAAGTTTGTATTGTCGAAAAAAGTCATAGTATAGTATGTCGAAAAAGGTGATAAAAAAGTCATAGTATGATACGTGGAAAATGTGAAAAAGTCATGTTGAAAGAAGAGATACAAAAATTAATTGTACAGTATATCAAAAAGTGATAAAAAGTCATAGTATAGTATGTCGAAAAAAGTGATTAAAAAGTCATAGAATAGCTTGTCGAAAAAAGGGATTTTCAAGAGTTATTACGCTGCATTGAAGCGAGCTGTCCCGTCACTGTTCCCGGGGTCAAAGCCAGAACCAGAGACAGTACAGACAACATTCATATAACATATATTCAGAGTCAAGTAGGTCTATTGTACGTTTTACTTCAATATTTATTTTAAAGCTTTAGTTACATTGCAGATTTAGATATAAAATATTATGAATAAATTATGATGTATTATAGTGGATAAAGATGAGACTGTGTTGAACCTGTGGTGAAATTCACAAGCTACCTGCCAAGTCAAACTTCCGCTGTTATTTTGTTGAAAGTAACTCAAAAGTAGTTTAAAGCATTACAATTCAGAGACAGTAATATTGTGATATAATCAATTACTCTCAAATGACAGAAACTGGTAATCTATAATGTATTACATTTTGGAAGTAACTTGCCCAACACCGATAGTATAGTGTGTATAAAAGTATAAAAGTGCTAATAAAGTCATAGTATTTTATGTCGAAAAAAGAATCTGTTTTCTCTGTCGCTGTCAGTTTTCTTCGCAGAATTATCAGGTCCATCAGCCTCATCAGAATCATCAGCCGCCACTAGTGTCTGGTCTCAATGGGGGTGCTCAGGACTCAGGCCCCTCGAGTACAAATCTCCCTGTAGATTCTAAGCGCCAAAGACTTACTTACTTAATTATCACATCACTTTTTATAATAAACGTTCATTTTTACTTCATTCACTTGTATCTTCTGATTGAACTTACGAAAACACTTGAATTGTATATAGACTTATTTTATATTATGTATGTCATTGGTGCTTTTTATATTTATAAAAATATTTATAGATGCACCTAATTTTGACATACTTGTGTACATAACAGTCCTGTCTATTCTTTACCTTTATCTGTCTAGCTTTGTTCTCCTTACCTGTTATGTCATGTGTCATATGCTATTTCTGTGTAAGTACATCGAGTTAAATCAAAAACAGTAAAATTATTTGTATGTCTTTTTCAGGGAACACAGGACGAGATGTAATACATCCTTTAAGTGCAAGCGCGTACTAAGAGAAAGGACATACTTGGCCAAAAAAGCTGGTGATTTTGATATGTGATTAAAGAATAGTCATAGTATAGTATGTCATAAGTAATGTTTAAAAAAGATTCAGTGTTGTATGCCATAAAATATTTCACATATTATGTCACAAAAAATTGTATAAAGGAAGTCATAGCGAAGTATGTAATAAAATAAATAAAATCATAGTATGTGTCATAAAAAAGTCATAATATAGTATGTCATAAAAATATAAAAAAGTTATAGTATAGTATGTCATTAAAATGTCATGAAAATCATAGCATAGTATAGTATGTCATCAAAAGTAAAGAAAAGAAAAAAAGAAAAGTCATAGTATAGTCTGTGATATAAAAAAGTCATATTGCAGTAAGTCATAAAAAATCATAGTATACTACATCCCAAAAGGCATAAAATATCATAAAAAAGTCATAGTATAGTATGTCATAAAAATTGGTAGAGAAAGGTCACCAATGTAATATTTCATTAAAAGTCATAGTATAGTAAGTCGTAAAAAATGTCATAATATGTCATAAAAAGTAATTTAAAAAGGTCATTGTACATTGTTTCTAAAAGTGTAGCCCTCAGAAATATTGTGGGTGGTCCCTGAATGTGACATTAAATGCATGTTACATTTTAATCATCAGTGGTCTATTTCAATACTATCACTTGCAATGGCTTACATTTAATACACCACTTGGCTACTGTGTCAAACTGCACCCCCCTAACAAGTGTCTGTCAGGTTAGGAATGAAAGTTACTGTTTCATGTCAACTAGTGTCACCTCGCAGGTGTCACAGATATTACGGTATGTCATCAATGTTAGCTAAAGTTAACAATTTTGGTGGTCAACTCTGCAGTTTAATGTGAAATTGACATGGAATATATATTTTGTTTTCTGTGTGAACTTTTCCTGTGTGGCCCTTAATCATATCCTGGCTTCCTAAATTGGCACTCAGTTATCAAAATTTTGAGAAGCCCCTAATGTGCAGTATATAAATGCCTACATGGTATGTTTGAGTGTGTGTACCTGCTGTCTTTATCTGATCGTTGCTCTTCTTTAACGAACTGCTCCATCTCCTGTTGTTGATTCCTCAGCTCCAACAACTCCAGCTGCAACACAGTATTGAACTGGAATCAATACCTAGTCCAATAGTTGCTTTTATTACTTGCTCGCTCTCAATGACAGAAAAAAATCATACACGCTTTTATATCATCATGCCTGGACTACTGTAACTCTCTTATTTCCTATTTAAACTCCCACTTAGTCTCACAGTTGCAACTTATCCAGAACTCAGCAGCCAGATTATTAACTAAGTCTTGGAGGTTTTGTCATATCACTCCAATCTTAGCATCACTGCACTGGTTGCCCATTAAGTTTAGAATACATTTTAAAAATGTATTAATTACATACAAGGTCACCCATGGTCTGGCTTCTGATTACATTAAAGAGCTTTTAACCCCTTATAGCCCAGCCAGGCCTCTACGATCAGCTGATTAAAATATTTTAGCTATTTAGCTTACATGGGTTTCTGATTCCAAATTCACATCCTGTAAATCTTTTAATCTGGAAAGCACTTTGTGCTTAATGCTTGTAAAGTGCTATATAAATACATTTATTATTATTATTATTATTATTATTATTATTATTATTATTATTATTATTATTATTAATATTAATTAAGTAACATTATATGACGCATTACTGCCATCATCTTCAGCCCACATGAACTAAATATTTTTTGTTTCCATAGTGTTTTTCCTATGTTTTTTTCAGCAGCATTTATGTTTCATATATTTCAGTCCATACCGTAGTGAGACGCTCCAGTGCAGAGAAGCGCTCTTCCCAAGTGGCGGTGGATTTCTCGAAGGCCTCGTGCCTCTTAAGGAGTTTCTCGACCTCGTCCACAGTGTGGCCCAGGTCTTTACTGGACACGTAGGGCTCCTGAGCGATCAGCCAAGCCTCCGCCACCGAGGCGTCCCGAGCAAACTGACACACCTCCAGCACTGAAGGAAACAAAGACAAAGTCATTAGGGTAGTGTTTATCTTACAGTAATACCATTTTAAAATGTCCTTCAAGTTTTCATGAATATTAATGCTGGCAATTATTTGATGAGATGGTTTCTCATTGAATGGGTTTTTGAATCAAGACATTGTGTTGGAGGAAGTGAGAAATGTAATAGACAGGTCAAAACTGAGGAAAGCTGTTGGGGTAGAGGGAATTCCTAATGTGTGTTAAAGTCATCATCACTTTTGTTTGTGCTTTTCCGTTTATTACATTTTTGTTTCAAATATAGTATTGTTCCCTCTACATGGTATAAATCCATTATTAAACCTGTCCCAAAATCTTCTAAGGATGACCCAAGAGTACTTCTCAATTATAGGAAAATCAGCCTTCTTAGTACAGTGTACAAATTATATTCCAGTATTTTGAATTTCAGGCTGACTAAATATTTAGAAACTGTAAATCTGTTGGTTGATGAGCAGAATGGATTCAGAAAGAACCAAGCCTGCATTGACCATATCCACTCAATTTTGACTATTGTCAGATCAAGAATTGCAGAAAGTAAGTCTACTTTTGTTTGTTTTGTTGATTTTAAAAAGGCTTTTGATTGGATTCCAAGAGATTTACTTGCCCTAAAATTTATAGAAGCTGGAGTAGATGTAAGGTTTTAGAAAGCATTAAAATCCTTATATAGTTGGAAGTAAATAGTCTGTATGGAAGTAAATAATCTACAAACTGGTTGGTTTCATACTCCTTATGGTGTTAAACAAGGTGACGTTCTTTCTCCCACTTTGTTTCTAGTATATGTAAATTACTTGACTCTTGGAATTAAGGAATCTAATTTAGGTATACATCTAAATGATTTAACTTTGGGTATTTTGTTGTACATGGACGATATTGCTCTTCTTGCTGAATCAGAAGATGACTTACAAAGTATGTTAAATCTGTTAAAGAACTGGTGCTACAGATGGAGGTTATTAATAAATCAAAGTAAAACATAATTTCAGGAAAAAGGGTATCCAGAGAAGCAGGAAGACATTCACTTTTGGGACTGTATCACTAGTGTATACATCAAAGTATAAATATTTGTGTTTTATTCTTGATGAATTCTTAACCTATGAAGCTGGTATTACAACCCTTGTCGATTCAGCTGGAAAAGTGTTAGGGTCTGTTGTTAACAAACTTAAAGTATGTAAAGACCTTGGGTACTCTACTTATTCACAACTTTATGATGCATGCGTTTCCCCCATATTAACTTATGCGTCTGGGATTTGGGTTTTTAAGGATCTAAAACAGCAGACTCTGTTCAGAACAGAGCTATTTTTTAGGAGTTCATAAATTTGCTCTTATTTTGGCTGTTCAAGATGATATGGGTTGGATTCCTGGTTCAATAATGAGAAAATGTGAAATGATAAGGCTATGGAATGGTTTGCTTAACGTGTCTGATGATAGAATTAATAAAAAGGTGTTTCTCTGGGCCAAAGCACACAATTCCCCGTGGACTAACGGCATATATGATGTTTTTGAAGAAGTTGAATTGCAATATATATATGGTAGTAATTTCACTTGCAGCATGTACACAATCAGAAGTGAGTTACTTGCAAGATTAGAAGAAATATGGTCAAAAGACATTCTGCTAAAACCAAAACAACGAACTTACAGTATATTCAAATCAAACATTATTATGGTTACTATAGACCTATATCTAACCTTCCCTTTCTCTCCAAGATCCTTGAGAAGGTGGTTGCTAATCAGCTATGTGATTTCTACATAGCAATAGTTTATTTGATGACTTTCAATCAGGATTTAGAAAGCATCATAGCACAGAGACGGCACTGGTGAAAATTACTAACGACCTTTTAACTGCTGCAGACAAAGGACTTGTCTCCATTCTTGTTTTACTAGATCTTAGTGCTGCATTTGACACTATTGACCATTCAATCCTGTTACAGAGATTGGAACACTTGGTTGGCATTAAAGGAATTGCTCTAAGCTGGTTTAAGTCCTATTTCTCTGATCGATCTCAATTTGTTAATGTTAATGATAAATCCTCCAAGTACGCTAAAGTTAGCTATGGGGTTCCTCAAGGCTCAGTGCTTGGACCAATTCTATTCTCCTTATATATGCTTCCTCTAGGCAATATTATTAGGAAACACTCAATTAACTTTCACTGTTATGCGGATGACACCCAATTATACTTGTCATTCAAACCAGACGAAACCAGTCAGCTAGCTAAATTTCAAGCGTGCATTAAAGATATAAAATCCTGGATGATCTATAATTTTCTGATGTTAAACCCTAACAAAACTGAAGTTATTGTACTGGAACCAAAACACCTCAGAACCTCATTATCTAAAGACATAGCTGCTCTGGATGGTATTGCCCTGGCCTCCAGCACTACTGTCAGAAATTTAGGAGTTATTTTTGATCAGGATATATCCTTTAATGCCAATCTAAAACAAACCTCAAGAACAGCCTTTTTTCATCTTTGTAACATTGCCAAAATTAGGAATATCCTGTCTCAAAACGACGCTGAAAAACTAGTCCATGCATTTGTTACGTCCAGGCTGGACTATTGTAATTCCCTACTGTCAGGTTGCTCAAATAAGTCCCTTAAGACTCTCCAGCTGATCCAGAATGCTGCAGCGCGTGTTCTCACAAGAACTAAGAAAAGAGATCATATTTCTCCTGTATTAGCTTCTCTGCACTGGCTCCCTGTTGAATCCAGGATTGAGTTTAAAATCCTTCTCTTGACCTACAAAGCTCTAAATGGTCTAGCACCATCATATCTAGAAGAGCTTCTAATACCCTATTGTCCCACTAGAGCACTGCGCTCCCAGAATGCAGAGTTACTGGTAGTACCTAGAGTCTCTAAAAGTAGAATGGGAGCAAGAGCCTTCAGTTATCAGGCTCCTCTCCTATGGAACCAGCTCCCAATCTGGGTTCGGGGGGCAGAAACTGTAATCGCTTTCAAGAATGAACTTAAAACTCTTCTATTTGATAAAGCTTATAGTTAGGGAGTGAGGAGTTGCAGTGTTCACCTAACTGGCCCACCTGCTTCTCTTCATAATTGTTAGATTAATAATACATAACAAAGTAGAGGGAGGCAGGCCAGCCAAGCCCGATCCGGCAGGGGAGAGTTCTAAGCCCGAAAAGCTACCTCTCCTTATGACCTGTCTCTCTTAGTTACGCTGTTATAGTTACGCTGTTATAGTTCTAGACTGCCGGGGGACTTCCTTCCTTCCTTTGACACACTGACCTGCTCTCTCCTCTCCCTTTCTATTACTATTACTATTACTATTTGTGTGTATCCCGTTCCAGAAATGCTTGTTACTAATCCTAGCTTCTGGGGAGTTTACTCCCCGGAGTCCTTATGTTTTTTCCCCCAGCGTATTTCCTTGGAGAACGTTGGCACCAAGATCCTGGTTCCAGCTGTCGCCGTGGTCCTGCTGCACTCCCTGCTGAGCTCAGCGGTGCCCTGCAATGTCATGCTGCTTCCTGCTGAACCCTGCAGCTTTCCGCTACATCCAGTCACTGTTCCATTATTAATGTGACTATTATTGCCACCGATCATCACACCCCCAACCGGCCCGTCAGTCACCGCCTACCAAGAGCCTGGGTCTGTCCGAGGTTTTTTTTCCCAAGAGGGAGTTTTTCCTCGCCACTGTTGCACTGCTTGCTCTTGAGGGAATTACTGTAATTGTTGGAATTGTTGGGGCTTTGTAAATTATAGAGTGTGGTCTAGACCTACTCTATCTGTAAAGTGTCTCGAGATAACCTATGTTATGATTTGATACTATAAGTAAAATTGAATTGAATTGAATTGAATTGAATTATGGTCTTGAACTATATGTTACAGCAAACTTATCGAGAAGTCAGAGGTCGTTGGTGGCTCAGTTGAGAACAGGAATCCTTCCCCTTGCCTTTGAAGTGGGTGGATTCAAAAACATCCAAGAAGATAAAAGGTTGCGTGAACTATGTGAACTAGGAGAAGTTGAGAACGAATCACATTGTCTTTTGTATTGTCCGTATTATGATGAGCTAAGAACATCGATCTTACATGAAATGTCTGTCCAAAATCCTGAAATGTTCCGGTGCACGGATGATGACCAATTGGAGTGGTTGTTTTAAAACTTTTGTTTCTAAAGCTTGGCAAAAAAAAGACTAGAAGGTTTATTTGTTTAGGGTATGTGGTTACTTTGGCATCTGGTCCTTTGTCCTAGCTAATGGTGTCTTGTAAGCCCATGTGGGCTGGGCATATTTTATCGTATGCATGACACAATAATACAAATATTATTTATTCATTCATTCATATTTGAATGTGAAGATATTTTGAAAAGTATGAAGATTTTTACAAAATAGGACATTTTTTGGAAAGAGAGGACATTTTGAAAAGTAAGGACAGTTTCTGAAAACAAGAGCATTTTTGTAAAGGGACGACAGAAAAGATATTTTTTAAAAGTGGGAAATATTGTTTTAGTTGAGAGCATTTTTTATAAACTATGGATGTTTTTTCGAAACTGAGGACATATTTTAAAACGTGACAACATGTGAAGATGTGAAGAACATTTTAGGAAGTAAGGACATTTTTAGAAATATTACATATTGTCTATCTCGTATAAATATCTCGTAGCATTTTCTCTCGACTGTATATGCTGTTTATGGAGGTTTAAAAAACAGAGACGCATATAGGAAACATTTAAAAGTGAATATATAATTCCAAAGTATAGTTGAAGGGATCACCCGGTGTTAGAGAAGGCGCTGTGTCAGACTGCAACAAAAGATGCTCAATGGATTCTGAGTGTTTTGAGGAACAAAAGCCACAGTGCTCTTTCATGTGCAAAGGTTTGTACATTTGTACATTATTCACATCAGTTGGTCATTTGACTTTGGGCAGGTATAGATTTGAAAAGGAATAATGTATGTACAGGATTTGTTTTTATGGTGGAGGTTAGAGTGGTTTTACTCACAGAGTCTGAGCCAGTCCCATCTGTCATCCCACTTGAACATCATCTCCTTCCTTTTCTCCATCAGCTGCACCAGCTTCTCTTTGATCTGACACAAGCAGTTAGAAGTCGCAGTTACATATCAGCATTATTAAACAACTCAGCCCCAAGGCTGGCTATTATCCTCTAAGAATTAGTATTGTGAAGTAATTAACCACACGTTAAATTCAGGCCGGGGTCAATTGCTCATTTAAATTCTTTTGGCTATTCCATTTCTAATTAGTGTTTGCTTTATAGTCTCCCTGATGAGTGTAAGATGAGTGGAATTTTTTCTTTCGTGGCAATCCAATTGGTTCCATTGTGCCAGACAAGAACAATCACTCCCAGAAAAGTAATTAAATCTAATGAAAGCAGCAATTTGAGGCCCAGCTGAGGATGAAAAGAGGCTGTCTTTGCTCACGAAGCCTTACCTCAGCAGAGTCTCGGTGCTTGCGTGTCAGCAGGGCTTTGCCGAGGTCTATGCAGTCAGTGAATTTTGCTCCCCTGGCCTCGATCTCTGAGCGGATCCCCTGGTGATACTTCTGCAGGAGCTCCACGGATGAGACATCCCTAACGCAGAGGGAAGGATATTTAGTGAACAGGGATACATGACGTTTATCTACCTCTATTGGTAGGGACTGGAACTGCAGCAGTAATGACCATGCTCTGGCACGTTTACAGTGTCTATAACTAGTACATAAATACTGCAGTTGTACAATATACATTCTGCTAGTAAGATAAAGTGATAATATACTAAAGCTCAAAATATAAATCTTTTGAGAGATAACAGCCTTTGGAAATGGCAGAAATCAATGTTGATAATTTGACATTTTAGTTGTATTAATTAATTAGTTTGAGCTTACATCTTATTACTCAGTAAACCATTTTTTTCTGTTTCCACCTATCATCAAAAAATAAAATAAAAATATGTATATATGCATACAGAAATACTCCCTGTAAAAATTGATTTAACTCAGTTCAAATGTGGGCTTTTTTTATTCATCTTTCCCCACAAATCATTACTATCTGAATCCGATGTCAGTTGCATCCCCTTGGTGTTTGGAATTAGCAGCAATCAAACTGTGAAGTCTTTGTCCGGGCTGTGCTCACCTGGGTTTCTCCTGAGTCTCTATTTGCTGGATGATGCTCTCCATCCAGGCCATCAGGTCTCGCACCATGGTGAAAAAGCGGAACTTCTCAGCTGTGTCCACCAGTTGCGCTCTGCGGCCGTCGCAGGCGTCCAGCAGGCCCTTCCAGGCTTCCACCACCTCTCGTTCTGTAGCCTGGATGGACTCCGCTTGGCCCCCTGCATACTGGGCATGAAGCCGTGAAGCGGTCTCCTGGAACTGTTGAACCTGGAGGAAGGAGAATCACAAGTGAAATCATTGAAGTAAATCATAAAAATAAAAAAGTGTCCCTCCATTTGAAAATGGGTTTGATTATTGTTACTTTAAATGGATGTTTGGTGCAGAGTTGATGTATGTGTGTGTGTGTGTGTGTGTGGGGGGGGGGTATGAACAGGACTTGTGACATCACAACTAGTTTGGAGGCCAATCGTGGTGCAAAATGCAACCTACACAGGTGTTACTTAAAGCTATTTAAAGGATAAAGCTAAGGGAAACAGCAGAGTGGGGTGATCATTCTATGTGGGTATGATACTCAGATTTCACATTACATATATTATTTTCACATATTGTTAAAATAAAAGTATTGAGTACTACAGCTTGATTTACCTAAATCTTATCAACTGGTTGTTCATCCCTGAGCGATGGGATCAAGAGGCTGAAACCAATGTAAAAATCCCCCCGTTGGACCAGCATTTATGGCTTCTTACCCTTTGAAAAAAATTTTCACAGTTGCCCAAATATTGCAGCACTATCTCCTCCCTCTAGATATGAATCATCAAAGGTTGCCTTTTGGCTGCTGCCTGCTGTGTAAAAGGGCTGATCCCCTGTGTTGTACCTGTTTTCCTAGAGCGGTGATGTCTCTCTCAAAGGCGGCGTGCATTCTGTGGAAGGACTCGGCTTTGCTAAAGTCCTCTCCCACATCTTCGGGCAGCTCTTTCTGCTTTTCGTGGATCTGCACCACTAGCTCCTTCCCATCGTCAAAGTACCTTAAAACAAAAGGGATTGTTCTCTCAGTCGCTTTGGCTCTGTTTGTATTATCATCACATGTATCGTTGTACCTAATATAATCAATGCAAAGTTGTCATGTTCAAGTGAAGACAGTGTTATTGTATCCAGGTGTTTTATATCATTAATATCATTAATTGCTCCAGATATCAATATCATTCTCACTTGTTGTCACAGTTTATGTTAGATTGCAGGATTAGACAGAAAATCTTAATGGCATGATTCCAAATTTACATGCCGTCTTTCGGATCATGGTCTGGTGTATCAATACTGTTTTCCTTACTTGAGCAGTTCATAAGATGTAGTGAGGAGCTGAGCGCGAGTGTCGATGAGCTCCAGCAGATCAGCCCAGCTCTCATTGATGGTGTCCTTCCACTCTGCCATGGCGGCTGCCTCGGTGTGGCCGGCTTCGATCAGCTCGTCTATCGTCTCGTTGACCATGTCCACTCGCTCCTGACCCACCATCCCCGTCTCCCGCGCAAACTCACGGAACTTATCCCTCAGAAGCTGAAGGGAAAGGACAGATATGTTTTTGAAAAATTACAGGTAACAACAAAAAATGTTGTATGGAATTACAAATTGCATTTTGTTTTAAAGTTGCACAGGACAATGTGCAAGCTGGGAGCCCATATGGCAGCAGAAGAAACTATTTGACTTGTATACCCAACCAAGAAATCCCGCATCATGTGTTTCTCAAAACAGATGGTCTGTGATCACTTTACACTAAAAGAAGCAAAAGCATAAAAGCTAAATATGATATAATAAGATAGGAAAACCATCCCCTTGCTTTTCTCTTGTGTATGAGACACTTATTTTTCTGTTCCCTTTATTGTAGAAATTCTAGTCAGTAAGCAGTAAAACAGCTCCAAAATGAGATAAAATGGGTTGCGACATAAGAAACTGCCACGTGCAGCTAAATGTGTATTTAAACACCTCTACTATATCAATCAAACATTATTAGCATAGCACCTTTAATACAGGTACACTGCAATTCAAAGTGCTTTACAGAGCTGACAATAAGTCAAATGTAAACAGTAAAACAGTTTGAGACTAATCCACACAAAAAATTAAAATGATGAAAATGAAATTTAAAAAAACTGTTACATAGATAAAATCCTGCATGATATAGAAGCATCCATCTCCCTGCGTCACTCAGAGTGAGAAATGGTCACACTTTTGTTATACTTTTGAGATGATAAAAAGCTGATTTTGGTGAAATATGAGCTCTCAAGTTTTTTGCCTGTTGGTGCAAAGTAAGTCCTAGAGAATTTTATTAAGTGTCTCCCTCGGTTTCTCCCTCTGTATGTGCAATAATGTTTTCTCAGTTTTTGTGAATAATACCGTGACGTGGTCCAGGTCCTGGCCCATCTCCTGAGAGGAGGCCACCACGTCTCTCTCTGCGATCCAGTGTTCCAGGTCCTCTACCTCTCGGCTCAGCAGGAAGTGGTGGAAGGTGTGGTCCAGCTTCTTCCTGCGGTCCTCTGCCAGCTCCTTCAGCCCTGCGTACTGCTTATCCACCTGGCCCTGTCGCCTGATGATCTCCTCACTGCAGACAAAGTAAAAGGAGAGGATGGAAGGAAACGAGATACAGGGAGGACGGAGAAAATGGCAAAGAGATTTAGGTTTGCTCTAGATGAGGCGTGTGATTAGGATACAGGAATTATCACACTTTACATGCTTGTGTCTCTTATTGCCATAAACCACAACTGACTGGGACAACATGAGTGAATTAGCATCCTCAGATGTAATTTTTTCAGTGTTTACATCAAATGATCAAAGCACAAACCCATCAGGATGGTCCTCAGCAAACATTTTTTGGGCACGGTCAGCCAGCCTCTGAATGGAGTAAGTATAGTCATCCACGGCTTGCTTAAGGATCATGTGGCGCTTCAGCATCAGCATGGCACTCTGCTCATCCTGGAGAGATGAAAGAGGAGGAGGAGGAGGCAAAAGCAAAACAGTTAATGAAATTATGTGGAAAAAAAGGGAAAGGACACTAAACATCAAAGCAAAACAAAATACTCCAAATGAGCTCTTAATAGAGGCTGCCACTTACAAAAAAGCGTGTCAAATTAATTGAAGAAAACCCTGTAATCATGTTAATATATGCAGTGCCACTTATTATTTGTACAACATGATGATACTTTGTTTTGATTTAGATAATGAGATCTGTTTCAGACATCTACAGTCACTTTCCTGATTAATTCTTGGTCTGTCACGTGCTCTGCTCCTCACCTTGGCCTTTTCATCCGCGATCATGTAAAGCTCCTGCTCCCCTATCCAAGCTTCGGCCTCGTCCGCGTCGTTGTAGTAATGCTGGGCCGAGCTGGAGCCGCTCAGCCTCTCCCTGCGCTTGGTCATCTCGTCGTTCAGCCGGGCCCACGCCTCCTCCAACTCCTTCAGTTGGTCCGTGATTCGCTCCGCCTCCGGTCTGCCCTCTGCGCTGGCGGCCGCCGCCATCCTCCTTCCTCGCTCTAGCACTTCATCGACGCGAGGCTGGTGGCCCTCGATCTCCCTCTGCAACGTCTGACGGACAGAGAAGAAGACAGTGTAAAGTGTAAGGCAACGCACTAGAGACGATATGATGGTGTGCAAGTGGCTGTAAACTACCTCTGCAACTGCTTTTATTTTTTAAAGAACTTCACACATCAATCGTTTATACTTTTGTGATATATATATATACAGAAACAAACAGACTAAATGTATTCGAGGATACGTTGTTTTCTTTGCTTTTAAAGTATAGGTAATGGATACTATGTTGACTGGCTTTTGAAAATGAGTTTACTGCACAGTACAATTGACAGAGAAATAATCTTTGAAAAAAACTATTTTGATAATGGATTGATAATATGTTTGTCTTTTTTCAAGCAAAAATAGTGAAACACTGCCAACATTTGTTGTTCCAGGATTTTCTGCTTTTCTTTGTCATATATAATTGTAAACTGAATCTTTTGGGCTTTTGAACTGTTGGTGGAACAAAGGTCATCTCTAGGGTCTCTAGAGAATTAAGAGGGGCATTTTTCACGTTTTGAAATTTTTCTAGACCTTAATCAGAACAATTAATCAAGACAATAATGTCAGAAGATTTTTTCAAAAGTAAGAATTTACAAGTTTCCCACAACTCTTTTCCTACAGACAAGCCCCTCACCTGGTTCTTCTTCAGCAGCATTTGCACAGTTTGAAGATTGTTGCCATGCTCTTGTGACATTGCCAGGGGCATCCTCTCCTCAATCCAGAGCTGAGAGAGAAGAAGAAGAAGAAGAAGAAGAAGAAGAAGAAGAAGAAGAAGAAGAAGAAGAAGATCATGACAATGAAAAGAGAAAATAGTAGCGACTGGTTTCTGTTAAGGAACAGCTGTTCAGATCTCAGATGTACACAGAGTAGAAAAGATGTTAAGACCACGTTTCTTATACTGAATTTTACCCCTTATATATTATGAAATGCTTTCAACATCTCAAACAGTAATACGCCTTCTTTAAGCTGACTGAAGTGGATTTAGGCAGTGAAACAAAAAAGGGATCAAAGCTTTTTACCCAGATTCACCTGCAGTGTCAATTTCATGGCGAGAGCTGGTGGTCTAACTGTCTTGCATACTAAGTGCACATACTATACTTGAAAACTTAATTTGCAAGTTAATAAGTTATTATATTTTTGGGGAGAATCTTCCCTCTGAAGTTAAGGCTTCAATATTTCCCAAAAGGTGTTATCATGCTGTCATTCAAAAGCCAACATTAATCCAGCTTCTTTAAAATAATCTATCATCCTTACTCAAATGTTGTGCTATCAATCATTTTGTGAGAGCACAGGGAGTTTCAACAGTTTAATTTGCTCTGAAATTGGATCCACGCTTACAAGCTCATCGGCCAGGTCTCTGTAAAACTGATGGACAGCCTTGGCGGCCTCCAGCTTGCCCTTGCGCTGGGCCAGCGGCGTGAGGAGCTGCTGGAAGTCCCTCTGCAGGGCCTGCTGCTCGGCCTCCAGCTCCGGCTGGTCCTCCCTGCCTCCGCCGTGCTTCCTGGTGGCCTCCTGGAGCTCCTCCAGCTCCCGCGCCCGGTCACGCACCTGGTTCTCTGTCATCTGGTTAGGGCGATACGATTAGAGAAAAAGATGAATAGCCTTTCAAGAGCCTAATCAGAATGTAGTGGAGGGTTTGTCTTGCAGTTGTTACCAGATGTCATGAAGCTTTTACCAATGCAACACCGAATGTAAACTAATTTCGAAGATTTATGGTTGTAGCCGTGTTCTAGTTTCACATTAACATTTATACGACGTTTGTTGTGTTCAGATGCCAACAGTAAACACCAATACAGATCCGACACAGGTGCTCATTCACTCAAAGTTAATCCTCAGAAAGCGCATAAGCTAAAGCTAAAACTACTTTGTATAATGTATTCACTCTCATGGTGAGATTTAACTACAAGTGATTTAAGAAGCGCATTGCAGACACACTAAGCATACAAATCTCCAGTATATACAGTAAATGCAACAGAAACACAGACCTGATGCTTCTTGAGCAGGATGTTGGCTTTAGTCAAGTCTCTGACATCCTCGTCTCCGCTCTGCAGCTGCTGCTGCAGCCCCCCGAGCCACTTCTTCATATCAGTTATGCTCTGGTCGAAAAGCTCCGAGCGGTTGGCATCAAACAGCAGCCGGGCTTTCTCCTGGGTTGTGGACTCCAGCTTGTCCCAAAGCTCGTGGAGTTTGGCCAGACGCTCCTTCACGATGGGCTCAAACTCAGGCTTGGACTCCATGAGCTCCTGACCCTCCTGCATACACAAAAACACAGAGAGAAGATGATTTTGTTACAAAAATGCTCCACTGAGAAAAAAATATCACCTGAAGTTTTACCTGAAGCTACTAATGGAGCAGGAAAAAGTCAATAAAAGGGTGAATAAAATGTTGATAAGATTTACAGCTGCATCATTTGTTTAAGTCTTGTGCTAATAATCTTTTATAAAACAAAGATAACAGAGACTTAATCGATACTTAATGCTTAAGGCACGGTGAAACAAAATAAAAATGCATTTTCCAAGTTACCCTGTGTCCGTAATTGTTCAGGTATCTCCTAATATATGCCAAATATGTCAGAAAAAGTATTTTTATATCAACATCCCTCTCTCATACACAGCGTTACTAACCTGGTCTACTTTGTTGAGCCAGTCCTTGTTGGAGGCCAGCTCAGCCATGAAGGCCTGATGTTTCAGCCATTTGCTGTGGAGGTTCCTGGCCTCATCGTACGACGTGTCCTGAGCTGTGAGCATTTTCTCGTTGATCCACACAGTCAGCTGAAGCATGGGAAAGGAGAGTGAGTATCAGGGATTAGCAACAGACAAAAAAGATTCAAATTAACAACTAAGATTCAGGCACGTACGGTTGAAAAACTTATGAAAGTCATGGAAACGTCAGCATTTTAAATGTGTGCAGGGGTGACTTTCTTTGAGCAGGATTTACTCCTTTATCTTTTGCAAACAGAACATTTACCAATTAGCCAAATGGGACCCCTATCCCAAATAGGGAAGATATAAATTTAGTCGCAGAAAGTCTCATCAAGTACCACTGTGTTAATATAAACAACGCAGTGTGTGTTCGACAAATTATCTACAATAATCAACACTGTGGTGTCAAGTCTCGGTGAAGAATAATGAAGCTAATAATTAGTGTACTAATTGATGTTACCCAGTGATTAACAGTAAACTGACGGTGAACTTACATCCTGAGTGTTTTGCAGGAAGTGCTGCAGGTCGCGGTTGTCTCTGAGCTTTTCTGACACTTCCTGGGCTCTTCTCTTATTCTTGTTATGCCTGGAGGCCAAACACAAAAATAACGAAAGCAACCAAAAAACATTAGAAATACAACCCCAGACTGACTCCGCCTTTTAATGAAACATCTCGCTCAGTGACATAACAGGAGGCAACACTGAACAACCAAGAGAGGGTGAATCATTGATCATGAGCTCCTCCTCCACACAGAAAAAAATACCTGACACAGTAACCCCAAAACAGTCATCTGTTTCTCTGCTACACCGTGAAGAATAGCTCTTACTCAAAGATCAATATCCATTATTGCGGGCGCCTGTCTACTGAGCTGAATTGTGGGAGTTAATGGGTCAGGCTCCCATGCCCTCTCTGCTGCCTCACGTTGGCACTAATGATACAGTGATAAGAAAGCTGTTTCACTGCTGTGCCGGTTTGTTACATGCCAGACACGGTTGAAACCATGAAGAAGTATAAATAAGACTGAAAAAGATTTATTTTTCCACATAAGATCAGGACCCATACAGTATTTATCAAATGTCTATAAGTGAAATGTTGGACTTGAGTGATGATAAAGTCTCTAAAGTTGGTTAAGAGTGAATACTAGATCACTGCAGTACAGTTTCCAATAGTAATTCTTATTTGAATATTATAAATATATGGGGTGGAGGGTGGGGGTTGAGTGGGCATGGAAAGCTGTGCATAATTGTATAATTTCATCTGGGTATTTTTGTGAAATTCAACATATATATATTGATACTGTACATATAACAATGTATCACTTGTTTTTGCAGTGAATACATCACTGAGTAGTAGTGCCTGATTGTCTGTTCCTTATGACAGAGCATAAATGTGGTTAATAATGTAGGAGTAAGTTGTTTGATAAACATGTCTTATTACTTACACTCTGCGAAAAAGTTAGTGTTTTACTCCTAAGTTAGGAGCATTGATTAGAACATTTCATTAAATACATTCATTCACCATTTCCCTGACCAGAACCAGTTAGAAAATCTACAGTGATTGTGGGAAAGAAACAAACAGAGAAAGAAGACCTCTTTAAGTCGAAATCTGTTCAGGAATGTGGCTGAAATCATGTCAAAGCTTTCTCAGAAGTACCACAATATCATAATCAATTTCTACTTTTAAATAGCCCTTTTAACAACACTTTATTGAAATTATATTGACTTAAAAAAACAACTGACCTATCTCGGATTGAGTCCATTTTGTCCTGCATTTTCCCAGAGTACAGGTTGTTGCTGTCCACCAGCCGCTGCCCCCCCTGCAGAGTGCCGTCAATTTTGTCCTCGTTGGCCTCCATGGTGCTCAAAAAGTCCTCATGCTTCTTCAAAGCTTTCTCTGCCCCAGCCAAGTTGTCGGGCTTGTCTATGTGGGCCAAAGTGTACTCCTGCAAACAAAGCAAAAAAAGAAAAGAGACAAGCACCCTTGAGACACTCAACCGGTGCTGCATTCTTCCAAACCACATCTTTTAAATACCTATAGTATCACTAACCACATCATAAAAATAGCTCACCCTAACTCTACGGAAGCTGAAGATTTTGAGAAAAATCATGATCCTACTTTAGATTGTCTCACTCCAAAACACATGCTGTACTGTACATGCTGGCCATCCAGACTCTAAATACATAATAACTCTGCACCCCATATTTCACATTTATTATTGTTCTTAAATTCATTTTGCTGAGCTTTGCAATATTATATTATCATTAAGATCTGTGCAGTACACTTATTATTTATCACAAGCTACCTGCCCTTGTTTTATGATAAATGTTATTTGTTGTATGAATGTTGTTTTTATGTTATAAACGTACGCATGTGTGCAATATAGTTTTTTTTAAGCACCGCTGGGAGGGGCTTTCGCAATTTTGTTGTATTCATTGTAATTGTCTAATCTAATCTAATCTAATCTAATCTAATCTAATCTTATTTTACCTGGTTGTTGAGAATGGCCTCTACAGCCTTGCCATCCCTCATGAACTGCTGGAAGCCCAGACCCTGGTCCAGGAAGGTCTTGCGGCTGTCCCACATCTTTTGCAGTTCAACCCAACCACGGTCCAGCCCCTTCAGCCTCTGCTCCAGCTGCTGGTACTGAGGATCATCCTCCTGACCCTGGGTGACCTGGGCACCGGTGTCCCTCACGCGGTGATAGTCCTCCTCGTGGTTGATTATGTCTTCACGCACCGCGTCATGAAGGCTGAGCTGCTCCTCGGCCTCCGGCAGAGTGGCTGGCATTTCCTCCGAAGCCACAGCCTTCTGGGTCTTGAAAAGCCAGGACTGGAAGTCATCCATGTCTTGGAGGAAGGTCTGTAACTTGCTGACCTCGCCCAAAGAGTCCTCTCTGTCTTTCAGGGTCTTTCTTAGCGTGTCCCAGGCTGCGTCCAGCTCCCCTCTGCGGGCCAAGATGTCATCTGCATTCTCCGGGTGGTCCTTAGCCAGCTGGTCGGCCTCTTTCCTCAGGAAGTTAAGCTTGGTCTCGATGGCGGCCAAATCTCTCTCCATGCCAAACAGTTTCCTCTGGATGGTCATGACGGCTGCCAGGTCATTGCCCAAGTCCTGTGTGGACTCGATCACCCGTGTCTTGTCTCTGATCCAGGTCCCTGTCTCGTCACATTCCAGCCCGTAGTTGTTCAGACTAACGGCAGAATCCACTTTCCTCTTCTTGTCCTCCACCATGGCCTTGAAGGCCTCCCACCTGAAGGAGAATTATTTATTGAATGTTTAAATCACTTTAATAATATCTTAGGGTATGTTTTATACCCTGCCGTGAGCCCTAAAATACATGTTTAAACTTTAGTAATGCTTTACTTGATCAGTTATATCCTAACAATCTTCTGTAAATCCTATAAAGTTTATGGAAAGAACCATGTAATTTCATACTAATTATAGGGAAGATAGTAATTTCCTTGGAAGAACTCAAGTTAATGTAGTCAATGTATTTATTATTCAACTATTATTGGATTTATATTATATATCCTCCATATAATCTTCCCTGTAGAAAATGTCACATTTCTGCACGTCCAGATGAATGGCTATGCACTGACTGAAAGAGCTGGCTAGCAAGTGTACACAAATTGTCACTATTTTACCTCTAATTAGTTCTAAATTACAGACTTCTTTAGACTTCATCTGTTGAAAATTAATAAGAAATTATAGACCTAGAATACAAAGTGTTACCTAAAGAGAAAACCTAAACATATGTTATTTATTTCAGGTTTAACACTGAATAATTTATTAGAAATGCTGATGTACAAATAAACAGTAATCTTTATGACACGTATAATGCACAGATAATATAGTCAAAGCACCTCTTATTAAGTCGCGTCTGACATTCTTTGACCTCTTTGGTACGAGGGTGTCTGCTGTCCTCGAGCTGTTTCGCGGCTTTATTGACATCATCGACTCTCAACTGAACATTTGCCATATCTTGAGCTAGAATGCTCAACCTGAAAACAAGAAAAGTGATAGTTAAGATAAAAACAGCACAATGCACATAATGCATAACCCCATAAAAACAAGACCTGTAAGAGAAATATGCTTTGTTTTTTGAACATTAATTTGGTATAACTTTAGTGTGTAGATTTTTATGAATTACAAAATTAAATCTAGACCTATATAAAAGATAATTCAGTAGTGCACAATAACGAGGGGTGTAAATCACATATTGTATAATTATACAATATTATATTGATTCTTTGGACAACAATACAATATCTAATGATATCACAAAGTCTGCCACGATACAATTTGGATTTGATTCAATTCAGGGGCCTGCGACCGATACGGGACGATACATAAGCCCATTTAACACAATCAGTTACATTTATATATATTTATAAAAAGCAACTAAAATATGATTTGACAATTTCATTACTAAGCCCTTCCAGAGAAAAAAAAAAAAAAAAATTAATATAAAGTAGGAATTTCAAAATAAAGGCACATCTTAAAGATGACGCTATGTATCGATATTTTCGCTTTGTATCGATATATTGGATCATTGATGATTGAATCGATATATCGATATATCCTTAATGGTAACAACATTTGTTCTGTGTACCTATTCTGTACTACTTCCAGATCCTCCAGCTTCTCAGGCACCTCTAATCCCACCAACCACGTCTCCTTCTGGCCCATCCAGAGCTCACAGGCGTCTGTCTCACTGAAGATGGTGTACAGAGCCATAGCGTCATCTAGCTTCTTCTGTCTCAGGTCAGCCAGAGACATGAGCTCCATGTACAAGTCCTTGATGTCTTTCAGACGTCTCTGGATATCAGGGGTGTTTTGTAGCTCCTCTGGCAGCGCATTGGCCTGTTTGGATAGAGCATCTATGGTGGCTCCGTTCTTGATTGTTTCATTCTTCAGGTCCTTGTGCTTCTTCAGTAGCCGCTGGGTGGTGTACTCATCATGGCCGACGTCATCGCTGCTCATCTGCCTCTTTGCGTCCAACAGCCAGGCCTTGAGGTCATCAGCGTCTCCCTGAAACTGGAAGAACCTCTGGGTGTCCCGGAGGTTCTGTTTCCGAAATGCAGCCAGCTCCTCCAGCTGCTGCCATTGCCTACTGATGTCGTCCATGCACTCTTGAACCTTCGGGGAGCCAAAGTGCTTGGCCTGGATCATCTTATCTCCTTCGGCCAGGACTTGGTCCAGATTGGCACGGCGGGCTCCGAGCTCGTCCTCGAAGGCGCTGTGTTTGCTCTGCAGCACCAGCACGCTCGTCAGGTCCTTGCCATAATCCAGGGAGGAGAAAATGTGCTCCTTCTCTCTAATCCAGCTCTCCAGCTCAGCCACCTCCCACAGGAAATACCAGAAGCGGCGGGACTGCTCCAAGTGAGCCCTCCGCTGGGCCGCCAGGGCACAAAGCTCCTGGTAGCACAAGTCCAGGTGTTGCACCCTGTCGCGGATCACCTGAGGATCACATGGCTTGTAGGCTGGGGGAAAAATGGACAGTATAATTGTTATATATATCTACTTTATATTTCACTTTTTTCTGGGATGCTGGTATCTATAGCATAAACTGTGTGGAGGGCACACATATACTGAACATGATGAGAGATTGTAGAAGTGAATTTGCACATACAAACACTTTTATTTCTATGACCAAACCACTTGATTTACTAATATCTGCAATGGGAGGAAACCTAAGCAACCATGAGGAGAGCAAACTCCACATTAAGGACCACATTAAAAACTTTATGTGTTTGTTACACAGGGTTACAACAGCAACTACTGTGCCATAGTCAACCTTTTATAAGTTTGTTATATTTAGTAGCTTGTTTGAAATAAAAGAAATGTACATCAATTGCACTTAATGTACTTTGAATGCAGGTGTAAATGCCATAATTTTGTTAGATGACGTGTAAGTTCTGTTTGTCAGCCTGTTCAAACTCAAAAATGTATGATTCAGGCATTGGTTGAAATTTTTCAATAACAGTGTCAATATAATACCTGCTTTTTAATACTGATGCCAAAAAAATAATACTTTCTCAATAGCTTTTTCTACACCCTTTCTTGTTCATTTAACAAAACAGGCTAAACTTCATGAACACAGCAGAGATTAATGTTTTGTAACAAAAGCAGCAATTCATGAACTTTGATGAAATAAAATATTAGGAAATATAAGATCAACGAATATGTAAACAAGACCAGACAAAGCATTTCATGATACAAGTTTTCATATGCTCAATGCTGCAGGCACCTTTTGGTTTGTGCTTAAAAAATATATAGGGATTCAATAATCGGCCCTAGTCAAGGTCCATGGTCTGCAATCAATTTAGTGTCCTCATTCCTAACAAAACCAGGAGCAAGAGGCCTGATGAGCCACTGCACTTACTGTCTCCGTTGGCGAACTTGAGAGCAGCAGCACTGGCGGTCTGCACTCTCTCTGCCTGCAGAGCGATGTCATTCTCTAACAGAGCGTGTTTCTGTAACAAGTCTTCCACTTCCAGCAAGTGTTTCCCATAGTCAGGAGACAGAAGTCGAGCCTAAAGACAGAAGGAAAGAATAACCCGATCAGTTTAGTGAGTTTAGAAAATTAATGTTATTAGTTGATGAATGTTGCCTCCTGTGCTGCACCTTCATGTCGTCCATCCAGCTGATGATGTAGAGCATCTCCTGGAAGATTCTCTGCAGGGTCAGGTTCTTATCCAGACGCGCTCTACGAGCCTTCAGCAGCTCCTGCAGGTAGTCCCACAGGCGCAGGATGTTGTCTTTCCGCACGTCAATGCGTTTCGAGTCATGGTATCGCTCAGACTCCAGCTCCTTCGAGATGTCCACCAAGACCTGAACACGCTCCTCATACGCAGCGATGTCCGTCTCAATGGCATCGTGCTTTTTCTTCGCTGCCTCCACTGCTGGCAGGTCGTAGCCAAAGTTGTCCTGAGGAGAGGAGACGAGAGCAGAGAGGTGCTCAGGGCACAAGACATAATTCAGACAGAAGTCTAATGCTAATAATACTTGTGTACTTTTACTAATTCTACCCATTTTAATTGCATTTTTAACTGTAGTGGAATCTTGATAATGTGAGGTAATCTTTTACTCAACGGTGCCCTGTAGACTTTTCTTGTAAATAACCAAAAGTTATGTGTACATTCATTGTGTAAATCCCTGAGCTCTAACAAATGTGCTAAATATGTTTGCTTCCTCACAAAACATTTGCAGAGCTGTTTTTTTGCTTTTTAAATCCAGCATTGTTTACATCTCTGTTTACTAGCTTGCGGACTTCTTCTACCATGCCTTTGCTTTCATATTGCAGCATATCTTTGTGCGTTACAACCACCGCTCAGTGTAATATAGGAAAACTATTAAACTATTGACAGAACCATAATGTGTGCCGGTTATCTCAGTTTGTAGAGCAGGCGCACATATACAGAGGTTTACTCCTCGATGCAGAAGGTCCAGGGTTCAAATCTGACCTGTGATGGTTTTCCTGCATGTCTTCCCCCCCTCTCTCCCCTTTCATGTCTGAGCTGTTCTATCATTAAAGGCAGAAATGGCCATAAACAATCTTTAAAAAACAACTGATTTTCCACTGATTTTGTTTACAAACTGATAAATGTTTCCTTTCTTTTAACTTCTTTTACATTTTTTACAAGTAAATTGCTAATTGCTATTTTTTTACTTGGAAGTGATGGCATCATCTCTCCATTTTTTCATGGCAACCTGTTTATGCCTTTTACCTTTCATCACAAATAATTAGGTGTGCAAACAACCTGCTGTGTCAATTAATTAATGCAAATATTGTTAAAAAAAGAAAAGAAATAAAGTGTTATACATGTCATTTCATTTAAATTGGTTAGTGTAATTGAGATCAAGGCCTTTTTCAACAGACACATCAGAACAAATATCAGATAATAGCATCATATAGTTCTGCTGTATTTGTTGTTGATGTATTACCTGAGCCACGAGTCTCTGGTTCTCCAGGAGCCAGGTCTCCCTCATGGCAGCCTTCCTGTCGAATCTTCTGGCCATCTGTTCCAGCTTCTCCTGTCGGATCAGCTCGTCTCTCAGGACGCGCTCCCGCTCGTGCTCCGCCCTCTCCAGGCGCTCCCAGGCCTGCACACAGATGATGAGATGATGTTTGTTGTTTTGGAGGGAGGTCGTAGCAATGTGATACTTTCTATTTCCAGTTTAGAAGTTATTCACTTGATCCCATCAACATATACCTCAGTAGTCAAGGACAGCTACAGAACAACTCCTGAAGTTGGTTGGTATTAAGTGCTGTAGGCTAGATGTTTGCTGATGCAACTGAGCAAACATACAGTATTTACTCACTGCATTACCCTGTCATTAGGACCTTACAATTAGGGCAGCAAATAACAATTATTTTCATTATGGATTTTTTTTTAAATTAATAGTTTGATCTATGAAATGTCAAACAAATTGTGAAAAATGGCCATCACAACTTCACAGAGCCCGAGATGTCTTCAAATGTCTTGTTATGTCCAACTTATACTCTCAGACATTGAATTTGAAATGATTTTAAACACAGAAAACAGCACATTATCACATCTTTAAAACTGGTATAAACAGATAATATTGGACATTTTTGCTTGATTTATGACTTAAATTATTAATTGATTATCAAAATTGTTACTGTCAGTCTACTAATAGATTAATCAACTAACTGTTTTAGATCTATTTACAATACATGTGAACAAATGTCTAATATTGAGCTATATCAGGGGAAAATGGATGCCAACCTTGCTGTGCTACTGACATGTTAGCATTATCTTTTTTCTTTTGAGACACATTTGTTTTATGTTCTTGTGCCTGCAGTGATGTTTAAGATATGTTTTTTTATTGTACAGTTTGCTGTAATGCATCGGTATTACCAGTATAATCCAATTCATTTGTGGTTTAATTGTTGCCTCGGGACTGCGCAGTGCTAAATGAATGGAATGAATTTTTGTCCATCTAACTGAGAAACCACATCTAACTGAGACCTTTACATGATTGTCAAAAGAGAGACTTCATATGAAAAAGCCAAACATTCTGTCTGTTAAAACTAGGGCCGAAGTGATTAGTTAGTAATCGGTAATCGTTACAGAGTAATCGGTTAGTCCATTTATTTTGATAAGGAATTAATCGTTTAAGTCTTTATTATTTATTATTTACCTTTATTTAACCAGGAAGAGACTCACTGAGATTAAACATCTCTTTTTGTCCTGGTCAAGACAGTAAACAGTAACAGTACAACCACACATACATACAAACACAGAATACACAAAAACACTAAAAACATAAAACAACTGAAACAGCAAATCCCTCAAAGTCAACCACAATCTTAAACACATCAGGCAAAACATCTGCAGCCAGATGTGGCTGCCTCAAGTCTGTTTTCATTTTTTTATTTTGAGATTCTGCTGCTTTCATTGTGTTATATGATACTAAACTGAATATATTTAGGTTTTCAACTGTTGGTTGAACAAAACAAGCTATTTTCTTTTGTGATGGGCAATATTTTTTATATTTTTTTAATATTTTTTATATTTTATAGACCAAAAAATTAATCAATGAATCAAGGATATAATCTGAAGAGTAATAGATAAGAAAAAGAAACATGATCCTTCTCACCCTGTTGATATCCGCGACCAGGGCTCCTTCTTTAGGCGTGTAGACCCTCTGGTTGTTGGCTCTCATACGACTCTGGATTGTAAACAGCAGCACCTCAAGGTTTCCTTTTTCCTGGAACCTGTAAGAACACAAAAAGGTACAATGAAGCTGTAAAAGGTGTACTATTTGTGACTTTATTTCCCAAACCCACTATCTAAATATTAAATATATCCTTCTCTACGTTAGCCTTGATCGTATCCAATGTTCTATAGTTGTTTATCTGCTATCTAATATTCCGTCTAATATTCATTTATTTATTTCCCATATACATATCTACATGCACATGAATTGTGCTCACTTGTATGTGATTATATGTCTGATCAGCATTGGGTCTAATATTTGTTTCCTGTTTGTTTGATGTTTACTTGTTGTTTGTTGATCCATAGAAAATCAAATACGTCTGTAGTAAAAAAGTCAAAATTCAGAAGTCAAAATGCAGAAGTATAGATTGTACTGAATATGGAAATAACAGATAATGCAAAAGAATATATGTTTTAATATGCTATAATATTTATTTTTAAAATGAAAACAGTGATGGATTCGAATAACTGTTAACTGTAACTTTCAACTTATACAAAATTGATTGAATTTGGCTGGATAGAGGCCCAACCAAAAACAACATATCACACAAAAGAATGCTTATATATAGATTGATTACAAAACTTAACCTAATAATAGCTAGGTTATATAGAAGAATAGCTTCCAACTATTTGCAATATACTTATTAGCAGCCAATAAAAGCTGTTGGAAAGACAGTGATCCCTCTTCTGTGTCAATGTGCTTAAATGATGATCGTGTTCCCCATATAAAGCAACGTTAAGGAAAAGAGTTACTACTAGATTTTATATAAAACTTTGAACCAGTTGTCCAGAGTTTGTGTTGAAAAGTGGTGGTAAATTACAATTAGTTTCTGTTTGTTTTTCGTTGTAACTCTTGATATTTTTGTTTTATGTGCTTAATATTGTAAAGGTGAGTTATGTTTTCTTCTTCTCTTGAAGATTAAAAAGCACTGGACAAAGAGAACAGATCAGAATAGAAACAGAGAGTAATGTAATGTTGTCTTGGCTCGACTCACTTGGGTGGCTTCTCTACAGTGCGGTAGGTGTTGAAAGCCTGGAGCTGCTGCTGAACTCCAGTCAGCGAGTTGGCAAGTTTCCGGTTGTTCAGCACAATAATGGTCTGCTCGATCCACGTCAGCAGATCTGACGCCAGAGTCTCATACTTATCAATCATCTTCTCTGTCTCGATGGCGTGATCCAGAACCTAAAGAAGGAGGATGAAGACAATCAGGGAAGCAGGAACAAACTTGTGTTACAAATTTGTCATAACTGTGCGTCATCCTTCCATCTCACCTTTCCAACTCTCTTGCCCTCGACAGCGAGCTGCTTCATCTTCGAGAAGTAGTGGTAAAATGCCACGACATACGTGATGATGGACTTCTCATCTGGGTTCTCTGTGAACACATCTACAGAACCAAAACACGGCAGACAAGTCAGTTACAGCCAAGCCAGAAACCATCTCTGGTCCTGAGGTCTTTTTTTTCCACCAGGCTTAAAACTCCTAAACATTTATTCTACATAAAGGCACAGCCTCCGTCAGTCACTCGCCTTCTGGGTCTAACAGTTTGGTCACGCCAAGCCGCTGCTCTGCTACATTGAAGGCGCTCTGAAGGTTGTGGGTCGGGTTGGACCTCTTCAATTTGTTATAGTCCACCAGATCAGGCCTGAGAGAGAAAGATGGAGAGCGCAAGAGAGCAAAAGAGGAAAATGAGACGGTGAAAGAGAAGAAGAGAAGAAGCAGAATGAGGTGGAGAGACACTGAGCAGACGGGTTTCATGAGCGTTTACATTTCAGAGCTTGTGAGAGTGGATTTGGCCATTCATCATCTCTTCTTACCGGTGTTTGTGTATGAGAGCGTTGAAGGCCATGCCGTCTTTCCAGCTGGTGGTGAAGTTTGTGATGTTGATATTGGGATATCTGCGAAAACAAAAGCCATGGGACCTCATTGACTGAGCCTAAGGGACATTGCTGAGAAGCTGCTGTTTTAAATCAATGTCTGGGATCGGTTCTGCTTCTCAACATTCTCAGCAATTATGAAGCACATATTTCCATAGCTTCAGGCCTGAGCAGACTCAGACCAGTGGCATTTTATGATTTGCTCAAAAGATAAAAAAAAATGTAGAGGCACAGATTCTAAAATATGACAGAATCCCACTCAAAGCTAGCAAATCACATTCATTCAACTTCACTGATAGGAACATGTCGCTAATAGCATGCAACAGTAGGGAAACATTTGGGCAAAGTGGCACAAATACCCCTTTGAAATACATAATTTGTTATAACATGAGTAGGGTTTATTTGTGTACAACAAAACAAATCTCAAGTGATATGTCAGCTATGATATTAGCAGATTGGATTCTCACAAATCTAAACATATGAATACCTTTAATCTTAAAGCTACATTGTGTAAGAATTTCTCCCATCTAGCAGTGAAATTGTCTATGACAACCAACTGAATATTAATTTCGAACCCCTCCCATTCCCAGTGCGTTTTAACTCCTACGGTGGCCAAACCCGAAATTAGCTCTTAGTATCTCCATCGTTTACACACAGCTGTTCTTGCCACTCCAATATTAACTTTGGTCTTGTTGCTTTGCCTGTTACGTTGTTGTTTTAATTCTGTTTTTCGCTTCCCTGGCGAGTAATCTCCCCTTGGCATTCGTCACGGTGCCACTGCGCAAATGGTGGAGGTATGTCCCTCTTTGGCTAATGTATTTTAAAGATGGAGGCGCAACATGGCGGCCGTCATTTCAGCGACTCGCTCGTATGTATTCTGAGTGATTCTGAATGGCAGATTCTACGCTTACGAGAATACTTTGATTAGTTGGTGGAAGTAATTACACATGAATGAGCTCATATTTGTGAAAGAACAAAGTTTTTTTTTGCTAAGAATCAACTCAAAGAATTACACAATGAAGGTTTAAAGAATAGATTAACATTTTGGGAAATTTGCTTATTCGCTTTCTTGCAGAGAGTTAGATGAGAAGATCGATACCACTCTCAAAATATGAAGCTACAGCCAGCAGCCGGTTAGCTTAGGTCAGCACAAAGACTGGAAAGAGGGGGAAACAGCTGGCCTGTCTCTGTCCCAGGTAACAAAATCAGCCCACAAGCACATAACCCCTCCGTAAAACCAAAACATGTTGGTATTATTCAAATTACACAAATGAGATATAACGTGCTAATTAGTGAGTTTTAGAGGTGCTGATAGGTGGATTATGTTAGACAGAGGCAGGCTAGCTGTTTTTTTTTAGCTGTCTTTATGCTAAGCCAAGCTAATTGTATCCTAGCATTTACTTCATATTGATCTTCTCATCTAACTCTCTGCGACAAAAGCGAATAATTGTATTTCCAAAAATATCAAAATATTGCTTGGAGTAAGTAATCATTATGGCTTTATGATTATTAGATATATTCTGTAAAGGGTAATGTAAAAACTCTGAGTGGATATAGACTTTGATGCACATTTAGTTAAATTCCTTCTTAATATCAAAGTAAAAACTAAAGAGTGCTTCACTATTTTTTTTATTAAACATAATGACTATGACCCACTTTTTAATCCATTTTCAACCATACATACTAGAATAATAAAAATAGTAACTCGTTTTTTTTCATGGAACACTTTTCAAGATCAAAGATGCTTTACATAACAAATTAAATAAATGAACAAGAACCTAGAAAAAACTAAAAGAATACATGTGCAGAGCAGCGCAAGACATACAATAAAATATTAAAAGCTTTTAAAAAGCTTTTTAAAGGTGCGTTTTGAATTTGAAGACAGAAACTAAAAGATCTTTAACCACTAAAAGATTTACAGCTGTGCACAGAAGTGGATCCTCATACTAATTCCCAAAGGGTATTTACAACAGCTCCCACTTACCCTGCCGTTTTCATCTGACACCACAGAAGAAGAGCGTCCTTGGCTGAGCGCGTCTCCTTCTGGTCCGCCTGTCCCGTTTCCACAATAATGTCCTGGATCTGAATAAAAACAAAAAGCACAGCTGGATGATACATAATGAAACTTAACTAATGACTGGAAGCTTTGCAATCAACCAAGAACAATCCACAGCAGAGAACAAAAACTCCACTGATAGGAGCATGTCGCTAATAGCACGCAGCAGTAGGGAAACATTTGGGCAAAGTGGCACAAATACCCCTTTGAAATACATAATTTATTATAACACGAGTAGGGTTTCATTTGTGTACAACACAACTAATCTCAAGTGATATGTCAGCTATGATATTAGCAGATTGGATTCTCACAAATCTAAACCTATAGGGTCCAGCTGATAGAACGAGGGGGGGTAATTATTGAAGTTCTTATTTTCCCACACAGTGGGCCAGTAATTAGAGCAGTGATGTGATCTGAGAGATAGGCCCTGAGAGAGGGCTAAATTTAGCCAGCTTTGGTTCTCCTTGGTTAATGCAGACTGAAAAGATACAGACAGGAGGACCGAGTCAACTCCTTTCTTTTTCTTTTCTTTTTTTTATTTATTTCTTTCCAAAAAGGCTGAATTATGCAGGAGGCCATATTGTTTGAACTAATGTGTCTAAAAATAACAATGTTGCTGTCAAATTAAAAATAAATATATGCCCCCTCCAAGAAGATAAAAAGAGTCAAACAGACATGTTCTGATGTTAGGGATGTGCTTCTTGCAGCAGATAATATTGGAATCTGAAGGCATCTCATTTGAGGAAAAAGAAAAAGTCAAAAACATCCCACTGCTGCCAGTTGAAACTGTTTCTGTACTGCATGCATACACACTAAAAATGACACTAATCAATTATCACACAGCAGATTGTACACTAAATGCAAATAAAAATGAGTACTAAGTCATAATGTACTACAGTAATGTTAATACAATAGTCTACGGTAGCATAATAACATATATTACAGTTATATTTGAACTGTGGTCGGGCTCCACATGTGGCCAGCTCATCATGTTATTTGAAGACTGTGACATGTTAAATAACTTTAACATAATGTGAGTTTTCAGACCAGAACTGTAATATTGACATTTTTAGATGTAAGAAAATCTAAAGGAGTGCTGATAAAGAGTGTGTCTGTTGTCAGGAAGATAATTGTTTCTTCTACTGCTGTAATATGATGAGGGAGGTAGTTGAAGGAATGGTGACTATATATAATGCAAAGTTTAATATTTTTGTGTTTTGATTAGAACTACATCTCACGTTGCCTGTAAGAGAATAACAGGGAGAAAAGAGAGTGAAGTGATGTATATTCAATTGTCCAATGTTTTTGTCATTAAAGTGGACTAATATAAGCTGTCCTTGTAATTTTACTTGAAGTTAATAGTACCCAGCTTTAGAAAAGTTTTATTTTTTCAACATCTTCAGTCTTTGAAGATAGTATTCCATGTATCTGATAAAATAAATAAATTATATTAAAAAAAGAAATACAAAAGGGACAAGTGATTCAAATTAGCAACAAACAAAAAAAGGAAATAAAGTTAAATATGAGCATTCAGCGTAGCCAAGTTTACCTGGAAGCGAAGGATGATGGTCCAGATGAGGCCGAGGATGAGGCGATGGTTGCCGTCGACGATGTCGTGGGAGCCCATGTTCTCCAGGTGAACCCTCTGCTCTTTGAGGAACTGCAAAGCCTTGTCCACATTCTCCAAACAGTGGATACGCATTCTGCCCTTAGTGGGTTTTGGCTGAAGACAGACATAAGAAAGGCACAATTATAAAGGCAAGAGTGACCACAAGAGAGAAATAGATAGAGAGAGAGAGAGAGAGAGAGAGAGAGAGAGAGAGAGAGAGAGGAATAAAACAAATGGTAAACAGGGGGGAAAAATGTATAAAAAAGTTTGACGGGGTATCTTCTTACCAGTCGTTCGCCGGACAGCACCTCCAGCAGTTTAATGAGCATGCGTCCGTCCCGCAGGTCCAGGTAGAGGTCAGAGATGCGACAGCCGACCCGGGAAAGGATGGAGTTGACCCATTTAGTAAAGGTCTTCTTCTGAACCGCCTCACGCTCATCTGATGGGAGCACAAAGTTAGAGAAAGAACATGAGCTCCATGAATAATGAAATAACTTTTACACATCTACAGAACAGCACCACTGGAGCTGCTAGGGATTAACTGTCCTGCTCAAGGGCTGTTCAGATAGATAGATGGATGGAGGCCACGGAGTTGAATTTGCTTTGGAAACAGAGAAATCTTACTGGTTAAATTAATCCCCAGTGCATAGTTAAGCTTTGAAAAAAGAATATAGCCTGGACATATCCAGCTATCTATAGTGAGCTTTGTCAGGAGGAAAAACACAACATTAAAATGATTCTGTGGCTCCAATGATTTAATCTAACTCACACAATAATAGTATTTCTACCTTCACATCAGCCATGCCTCCAAGAAATATGATTTACATAACCATGGACTGATTATGAGACAACGGGCCCCTGGGCACAGACATGCAAAAGGCCTCTGACCCCTCTTAAAGGAGCAAGACTCCCGCACTGACATTCTGCAGGCGAAGCAGAAGTATTCAAATGATGCTGGAGATGAGAAGAGGCTGTCTGACTCCTGCTCAAAGCCTCCTGCCACAGCTGATAGACACTGACACTCCTCATAGATGGCTTACAATATACTAAAGAACATTATACAAAATATTATGGGAAACCATCAAACGAAACATGATGGACAAGAACAGATTTAAATTACTTTTTTAAATGTTCCAATTTTAACTGTATTTTAATGAAATGTTGTAGCTTTAGTATGCTGTGCAGCTGTAGTATGAAGGAAAAATAAACAAAAAATGAATCTTGGGTTAGATTGGATTGGCAGATACTCAATATTAAGAATTAAGAAAATGTACATCCCATTTACATTTTCTTCTGAGCTCTGTGACTTTCCAACAAGAAGTCACCTAGGGCCCTGTTCAGTAATCCATCAATGTCCATAACTGAAACTTCAATTAAAGTCAATTTAATGGTCAGCCTTGTCACTGTGCTGCTTACTGTTACACTTGTGTCAAGTGGGGATACATTAAAATTGAGACCACTTTACAAGATCTGGACCAGTCTTGTTATCCCTGCCATATATTTGTACAGTGCATCTCTTTTACTGTAATTAGAGCAGTACGTCATTAATGAAATGCTGGTAAAATACTGAAAGTTTTGACCTTTTTGCTCAGTTATCGTAGTCATTATTGGTGACTCCTGCTTTGGATATTAACCTGAAAGGCTTGATATGATTACTGATATGACTTCAGTATTTTTGCAGACAGGCCTGCTGCAAATGTAATACAGAAACTCCCCGAGGAAAAGCTTAACTTTACCCATCTTTGTCTCCTCATCCTCCCTTAAGAGTAGATAGGGAAGTGGTGCTGCATAATAACATCACATGCATAAAAAGTAAACACACACACAAGGTTTCTGCACAGTTAAGCATAGGTGTACAGTATTTATGCTGAAATTCCTCGACTGCAATTTTGCCTTAAAGCTCAGGAATGACAGCAAAGAGAAAAGTATGAGTGTCAGACTCTGACAGGTTTTTGGGAGGATGAGCGTTGCCTACACGGTGACACATCTTGCCGGAATCACACTTAAAAATAATATCTCAGAGCACGGCAGATGTGCCTCCTACTCAGCAGCAAAACTAAAAAACAATTTTTATTGGACCATATATCAGCATGACCCAAAGTACTATACTCTTTTTTTGTTTTTATTTTGTCTATGGACACACTTAATGTGAATGGGAACGGGGGTGGTGTGAGTGGGTGTGTGCTTGCCACTGGGGGTTGTGTCTGCATTTAGTCAGCATATTAAATGTCCTGCACGATTTAACCGACCTTCTCTTATGCACAGAATATAATGCAACTGTGACTGTACTGAGCACGATGTTTTATAATTTTACAACTTGTTATTGCTTTCTTGTGAACAAATTATTTTGCAGCAGCACCATTTATAAATGGTCTAAAAAGGCATTTCTCGACTGCAATTTCTTATAATAACTTATCTGCCTCCAAATGTACCAAAAATGATCTATCTGCAATAAGCTAATAACAACCCCGTTGATTTATAAATCTAGCTCTAGAAATTAAACAACATCATATGCATACATGATATTTAACACATTTGTGTAAGGCTTCATTCCAACATATTAAACATAGATATTGGAAGATTCTCGTTGCCATATTAATTAGCCAACATGTTAAATTTAAAGGTGATTCAAGGGCTAGGCAATATCATAAAAATCAATGTCACAATATAAACAAAGATATAAAAAACATATCATAAACTCATCTATAATGAACATATAATAGGCTAATATATGCATAATACATATACAATTATCACATTGATGTTGAATTTGATGTTTCATAAATGTATTTTAACAGTAAACTCAGTTAATGTGTTCAATGAAAACTTGGTTAATTTAGTTTTTTTACTTAGTTTTATTATTTATTTATTTATTTTATCGATTAGTTAATTCAACCAGATCAATACAGATAAACAATGTTGCATAGGAAAAGGAAATGCAACAGATGTAATGTATTCAGGACGTCTAGTTAGTTTGCAGTTTTATCTCAAATTAGAATTATTCCTTTGGACAACGGAATTGTCAGAATATGATCATATAATCATGATATGACTTGTCAATAAACAATACTATTACAGTTATGATGATAATAACAGTCTTACACATCTCATAACTTTCATAGTAACTAATACTGGGCTGTACTTGTTTTTTTCTTATTCTGGATATAAGTTTTTCTTATACTGGATATTAATGCTGAGACAATCAATTGACAGAAAATTAGCTGGGCAATTGTAATGAATGG
Organism: Perca flavescens; assembly: GCF_004354835.1. NCBI lineage: Eukaryota > Metazoa > Chordata > Actinopteri > Perciformes > Percidae > Perca > Perca flavescens. The sequence goes on from NC_041350.1 coordinate 22,729,740, forward strand.
CTGTCAGTTAAGGTAATTTCTTATGTAAAAATGACAAAACATCACTGGTTCCAACTTTTCAAACGGTGTATTCCTGGACTATAAACAGGATATTTAAAGGTATGCGCAGAAACTTGGGTATTTCTTTGCTGAGGCCAAATAACTGATCTAATCATGACAATAATTATTAGTTGCAGCTCTAGTTTATGAAATGTAGTTTTTGATTTAAGCTCTTATTTAGAATATTTTAGAACAATCTGGAGCAAGGAAGGCAGAAGGGCGATGCAAGATGATTGACTACAGTTACCTTGATTGTGCCCACAGCTCCCAGCACACACACACACACACACACATACACACACACAGACATTTTCCCCTCAGTCGTACCATCTTGCAACATGTAACTTCCCCTCGGTCCGTCTGATACACAGTTTGCCTTGTTTATTCCTGAACCCAAATCTGACTGCAAACTAAGGAGTGCAAAGGACTGCATCCTTAATGACTGGTGTAATAAATGATTCAGACCCCAGGCTGTGGAGAACAAGCAAGGAACAAGCTAAAGAGGAGGACCAGGAGAAGAAGAGGGAGGAAAGACAGGAAAGAGTAGTAGAGAGAAGGAGTTAACGATATTGGATAAAAGGTAAAGAAGGAGACAATGAAGGGAGGCGAGACTGAAGAAGAGGAGAGAAAAAGAGGACAGGTGGTAGAGAGCATGAAGCATCAGACAGAAAGCAATGGAGTGAGTGACTGAAATTCAGGCTTCCAGGTTAAATCTACAGAGACTCAACCAGGAAAATAGAACAGGATACATTACCTACAGTATCTGAAAATGACCCAGTAAGCACCAAATAAAGCACCAGCTTCATTCTTAGCATCATCAAAGAGAAGAAACCAGCGTTTATTGTATGTAAAACACATGACGCAGCAGAGGACAGTGAATAAATCATGCTTTTTCTGTTCCCCTCAGCAGAACAACAGCACACACCGCTCCACTAGGTCGACACGGATTACCATGCCATGAAAAAGTAATGGCAATTAAAACATGCAAATAACTCAAAGCTCCATGAGGGGTGTCAGTGATTTAGCCCAAACCTTTGCATCATAATCTGTCAAAACAAAAAAAGCGTCCACAAGACACCTCTACTGTATGTGCAGTAAAACCTGTGATAGATGCTTTCTGAACTATTTGGGGCGCTGCCTCCAGAGGGTTTTACAGTGGAGGCAGTAAGAGGACAATTAGAGCACATCCCCGAAACAAGCACATGGTTCTCCCGTATCGTCTCACGTCACAAGACCTTGAGAGGAGACGGAGTGCACACTGATGCTCCTGGCCATTTAGGAAGCATGGGACAACAGAGGGGGGAGGAGGAGTGGGAGGAGGGAAGGAGGATCCTTGCTTGCATGCACCTCGCTGAGCCGTCTCCAGATGAGTAGTTCAACAAGCTCGATATGACAACAGCTCTGTGTGTGTGCGCTCGCTGCTGAACAAAGCCTTTAGCGATAAGTCTGAAAACAAAGTTCTGTTAAACCTCGAAAATTCCAGTAGCATTATTGTAGAGCAGAACATCAATACAATATGTAAACTATTGGGTGATATAAGATTCAATATCGTCTTAATATCAAGATATACGTTGGTTGTGTTGTCTTTTCCAGGTCTTCTACAGTTCTTCTACAATCTGAGTGTTATTCTACTTCTTTAATCTGTACATATTGATATTGAGGTTTTTGTTATGAGTGCCATTATTTGGGTTAGCTGCCCAGTGCTGTCTCCCATCCAGTTATCGTGTCGCTGTACTGCTTTTGGGATATACAACTAATATACTATACTTTACATAGTAGGCCATACTTTTCTGAACACATTGAATTTAATTTGCTTTTTTTCGCTGTGTGTCAGAGGCCTCTCTGTCTCTCTAGCCCCTTTCCTGTCATTCTCCAGCTGCTCTAAAATAAAAGCCCAAAAAATAATCTTAAAAAAAAAAAAAGATATAAAAATAAACGTCACGTAGAACAAGTCCACAAGCAGGAATTGGCACATATGTCTCCCTGTGAGGTACGCTGTGTTATATAATTGTTACAGTACCACAAGTAGAGAAGTGTCATAAAGTCAGCAAACAGACGCAGTAATGTCAGTTACACAGCAATATGTATATATTTATTAAGTTTGCTTACTTTAGCTAGTTTTGCTTTAAGGTTTCATATCAAAGTTGGTGTTTTAGATTTAGTGTAAATGACCGCTACACTTTTTGTATGATTTTCACTTCAATCATGGCAGAAGTGTAGCTCAAAGGGGCACTTGTCTTTTTTTTAAAGATAAATGACACATTTAGATGCAATTCATGAATAGGAAAGTAGCTGTAGTAGTTCAGACGAAGGGCTAACCACAACTTCACTGTATGTTTAATGATTGAAGCTGCAATTGTCATACATTCTTTTTACATGAATTAAATATTTTTGAACAAGTGCAGCAGTCCTATACAGTATCCAACTTTTCTGACTCACTGACTGGACTGCAGCAGCGTCTTGTCACTGCTGTGCTGCGTTCCTTTACCAACTTACTGGCTTCTTCTTCCTGCATATCAGTGCCAGCCTTACTAAACATTCTTCTGTTTCACATGCTTTTACTGTGTTATCTCTCATCCACTCTTTGACTCCAGTGAAAGCCCAATGACTTATTCATGCTGATGGATTTTCCCTGTATACACCCTGATACGTCTTTTCCCACAGTCAGCTCTTACTGGATGTAGCCCAGTGGGTCACCTAGCACCCTGCTACATGCCTGAGTCATGGCCCTGCCAGAGCTACCTGTCCTGCAGCCATGACACCATGTCTTTATCAACACGCCTGTCCAGGAGTTTAGATGAAACAACTCCTCTGTTGGCTTTGTTTACACGCTTCCTCAAGACAAGATGAATTGTGGGAGGTTTTGCTAAATGGACTCACATTCTGCGACATCATATTAATGCACATTAGAGGCTGTCAAGGTTACTTGATGTTGTAAAGAACAAAACTTACCAGTATTCTGACTCGTAAGGATTAAGTTAGAGCTCCAGGAAAGTCTGTTTACAGGTGTTGGAGAATACTATTGCAAACATAAAAAAAGAAAAGTCATTTGAAGCCTTTTGTGGCTTCAGAGGGAGCTGCGTTAAATTTAATAAACTGCCTCGTCATGTCACTTGAGTCAGCGTCAGTTTGGGCTGAAGACTACAAGTTTGAAAATGACAAAAATCTAGGGAAGAAGAAAACTTGACAATTGCTTAAAGAACATACATTCACAATAATTGGGGGCCAAAGTCATGCAAAACATTGTATTTGTAACAGTAAACAGGCGACCAAGGGCCCAAAAACTTGAAGGGGAAGGTTCAGACAGCTGAAGAAAGCCAAAAGGTTAAAGATCAAAAATCAACTAGACAAGATGGAGGGAAAAAAAAAAACTTTTTGTGCAACCAGGGCAGCAGAAAATACTCAACACCAATGAGTGTGTCAAACTCCAAGAAAGACATAAGAAAATGGATGAATGGTTGAAATCAATAAATGCAAAGCAAACTGTTTTCTCTTTCTCTATTTATCGCTTATGTTTTTCTGTTATTGTTGTTCTGTCCACCTTGATTCTACTGTCTTGACCAGATCTCCCTAATAACGGGTAAATAAAAAGCAAAGAACATTTCATGAAATGTAATTGGTGGATCAATACGCTTGGCTCCGAAGAAAACACTCTAATTTGGGAAAGCTTCAGAAGTTTGCCGCTTCACGGATCAGTTGACTATGCAGTCTTCAGAATCAGTCTGTACTTGAAATCTAGCAGAGGCAATAAAAAAGCATGTTCCCCTCTCTGTTCCTGCATCATCTCCTCCATTTTCTTCCTCTCACTAATGCACTCCTGTCATCAGGGAGTTGGATAGCATAGTGCAAGCTAACGAAAAATCCACAGTGACGGCAAACCTCTCTTTTAAAACCTTAATAACACAGGCGGAAGGAGAAGCACGGGAGAAGTTAAACCGCCAGAGAAATTGATTCTTTTTTAACAGTGCCAACGCAATCATTCAGGGCTAAAAGGAGGTTAGGATCAAAACACACTTTTGCTTTGTTCTTTGGAACAGTTTGCGAAGGGTAAGGGCCATATGGAGAAAAGGTGACAAGCTAAAATGATGAATATGTTGTCATAAAGAAAATGGAGCACATAAGAGTGCATAACACTACCTTTGGAGGGAAAACCATCAAAACCTTTTTAGGAGTTTGTCTATGAATTATTCAAAATCAAGTCAAGTCAGTGAACAATTGGGGCAGAGCTACGGCTTCCTGAAAATAAATAAATGACTACCTTATAGATTCAATGAAAGGGCCAATGGAAGCTCAGACTTTCTTTGCTGTTAGCTTTCTCCAGTTCTCACAACAGGATGACAAACTAACCTCACACTTGCTCACATCACAGCCCAACCTCCCTGCGAGCCCATGCTGGCCTAAACCCAAACACAAGTTGGGGAAGGGAGGGGCATGATTGGAAAAGTGCTTTCTCTCTCTGTCTCATCGGTGACGAAGGAAAGGATGGACAAACTCCCTCTCAAACACACACAAATGCACAAACAAACACAAACGGCTCTTCCATCGGGACGCCGTACCTTGCAGCTGTCTGAAGCGTCCGTCCAGGATGGAGTTGAAACAGATGTTGGAGGTGCTGTAACTCAGCCAGCGCGCCCGCTTCATACTTTTAGCTGACGAGGAAGAGGAGGAGGAGAGGAGGGCGGGGGGAGGGTGAAGGTGAGAGAGCCTCTGACGTCTGGGGGTGCAGGAGGAGGACGAGGAAGAGGATGAGGAGAAAGGGCAGAGTCCCGCAGGTGCCACGGCGAGAGGCACGTGCATGAGAGTGCCGTTCCTCTCCGAGTGGTGTTCAGGCTCCAGCTGCTTCCTGCTGCTGCTGCTGCTGCTGCTTCCCCTGGTTGCCTTCCTACTTTCAGGTCTCTGGGCCCGGTGGACCGGTGGGGTGCTCCTGCTCCGGCTGATGCTCATGCCCACCCGAACAGGGGCCTCTTTCTCCGGTGGGACATAGGGCCGGACAGCAGCCTCCTTGGTCCCTCCGCTGCTGCGACGGATGGCTGTGGTGTCCCTGCTGCTGGCCTTCAGGCTGATCTTGACCTCTCGGAGCCGGGGTTGGCTTATAGGGGCAGCGCGCAGCAGGCACGGGCTGCTCATCTTGACCCCCAAACACAACAATAACAACACAGCCTGGAGCCAGCAGAGGAGCTTGGCACTCCACGTCTCTCCTCTTCTCTGTCTCTTGGCTCTCTGTCCTCCTTTCCAGATCCCTCTCGTGTTCACTCCTGCTCCCTCCCTCCCTCCCTCCTTCTTTCTTTCTTACTCTCTCCTCACTGCTGCCGTGATGATGCTATGCCTCCACGCTCAGGCGGCACAAGGGCTCAGGCAGCCTTCAGTTCAGTTTAAAGTGGTTTCTCCAGCCCCATCCATGCATACAATATGTTTTTTAATACGTCCACATGCACACAAGACTCCCTCCCTCTACCCAGCACTCCCACACAGTCGTGACATTACTGAATGTGAAGTGTATTTTCCTGTGCCAATAATCCAACATAAAACGGTCCATCTTAAAGGAAGGTGTCTTTTTTAGGTGTATCTAAGGAGTAGTGTAAGTGGCTGGATATCCATTACGTTATGTATGTGCTCTGAAGGCATGCTGGGTGCATATTTCTCAGTTCACAAGCTGTAAATCAGCAGCGACGACATTCAGAGCATCTCTCATCTCCTGCCTCTTTTTTGACTTTCCTCCCTCTCTTCCTTCTCTCTCTCTCTCTCTCTCTCTCTCTCTCTCTCTGTGTCTTTCTCTCTGGTAACAGGAAACACTGATTGCATTACAGAAACATCAGTGCAGCAGCACTCTAACACAATATCACCAACACCCACACAGAAGCCTTCATCGCTTAAAGAGACAGAAAGAGACAGCAAGAAAAGTGGTGAAAGCTCTAACAGATAAATGGTCTGGACATGACTTCATATATTTTGGCTACCCAGATATTGGGCTTGATATTAAACCATAATACGTACTATTGTGTCTTTCTAGACCAAAATGTGTGCGTAGATTCCGTAGCATCGAACACTGAAAGCTAGCATCAAATGTTCAAATCAGACAATTCTTGAACTTGTAATCCTTCAGATTTTCATTATACCAAACCTCATTTTTTATACTATTTATGACCAGCATTTTTGCAACAATAGCCATTTAATGTATGTATGTATGTCTTTAGGCATTGGCCATTTACAGAAAATGGCTATAAAGTTTTGGCGGGAAAAGGCTCTGCTATTTTAAGGGGGTACTACTCCCCCCCCCCCATATAATTCTTGCTGAAGTCAACAATACTTAAAGCAGGAGAAAGTTTTGTTGGTGGAGTGAGCTGCAGCTGCCATATACACCCTGTTAGACGAGCATTGGATGGTGTTAGTCAGTTGGTAGCAATTGTGAAGTCAATTGTGAGGCATGAATGAAGCAGCTGATCATCAGTACTCTGTGCCTGACCTAACGCACTGCTGCAGATATACGTTTTTATTATCTATAGTGGAAATACCAAGTCACAAGGGATTCACAGGAAACAGTGCATACACATGAACACGATGTTCAAGCGAGTGTATGTTCGCATTTCACATATGTGGAAGACGACATTTGATCCTAAGGGGTTACATGCTGCCAGTCCGACATGCCGCCACTCCAACATGCTGCTATTCCCTAACCCTAACCCCTAACCTTAACCCTAATGGAAACAAAAATTGTCGGAGTGGTGGGACGTTTGAAAACAATGGAAGTGCCCCCACTCCGACAATTAGACGTCAATGTCGGAGTGGGGGTATGTCGGAATAGATGGCGGAACCCATCTTAAGGGTAGTACTACAGTTTGTTTGGGTAGCTACTTTAGTAGTCTCGCATTGCCAGACCTTACTCCACAGCACTGCGGAGTAGGTATTTTTACTGCCCACAGTGGTCAATAAACTGTGGGACATGGTCTTTTCAACCTGATCTCACAGAATTCCGTGAAATGAACACGGCCCCTTAACTCAAAATCTGTGGCGGTTTCACGGAATCGCAAAACATTCCGTAATGGGCCCACGGAAGAATTCCGTGAAATAAACACGGCCCCTCAAGTTAAGGAAAAGGTTGTTGGTGGGCTTACGGTTCCGTGACATGCAGGAAGAACGGGACGGTTGGGTTCAGGAAAAGGTCGTGGGTGGGCTTACGGTTCCATGGCACGCGAGAAGAACGGCACGGAAAAGAAGAAACTTGACATGCGGGACATGAATCCCAGTCTCCTGGGTGAAAGTCCTGTATCCACTACCCCAACCAAGCTCCTTACGCGGAATTTCGGCCTTACATTGTACTCGCTACCGTAGTCGCTCTTAATGCTACGTCATCTTCTCATTGCAAATGCAGACGACTTTATTTACTAATTTTGTGATATACAGATCAGCACTATTTATTCTCTATAGACATTTGAATTGAGCACGCCAGTTCTTTTCATATATATGTTTTTTTAAATACTCAGTAAACTCTTTAAAAAAAAGCTGGCCACTATAGTTTTTAGCAAATGTTACTCAAACAGCAAATAGTGTTTTTGGTGGGGACTATTTTTAGCTGCGGATTTGTCGCTTTATGGCAGCAGGTTCATCTGGTATTGACTCAAAATGAACATCAGTGTGTGTGTGTGTGTGTGTGTGTGTGTGTGTGTGTGTGTGTGTGTGTATGGCACAGAGGAATAATACATATCAGGTTTTGGCTACACAGGCTTGTGTAGACTTGTTGGTGGGGTCAATTCGTAGTTGGTTTTGTTCTTTTCAGGTGATTTGTTAACAATACGAAAAATATGGAATATCACCAGAAGTTCAAATCAAAACTGTTTTATATCGGCAATGTTCTTGTAGCTACTTGTGTTTAGACATTTAGCTTCTTTTGGGTTTGTAGAAAAACAACAACACTATTCCAAAGAAAGGTATCAAAAAAAAATTGTGTTTTTGCATTTGTATTGAAACTCAGCCATCATATCCGTACTAGTATCAAAATGCGTCAAACAATACCCAGAAGTGCCTTCTCTCCACAGAGCTAAATTCATTTATTTTACAGCCTTGTGGCTGACCTCTCTTGTGTCTACGACTTTACAAAAAAATTACCATGGTGTGACCCTGAACACCCCATCTATGTTACGCTTCCTTCCAATGCAGAAACTATTTAAAAACTCCAAGCAGCCACCCCACAGGTGGGTCACAGCTTACCAGCTTAGCCAGAAATGCCAGAGATCTATGCAACGGGAGGCAGACGGGCAAGTCAGCTGTTCAGTTCGGTCAGACGCTGGACATTCTGGGAATGTGCAAGCGATCCCAGTTACAGTACTTGCAGAGGGTGCGGAGCAGTGTCAGGGCTCAGCTGTTGGGGGTGAGTGACACCACGAGTAACATGTACACACACTAAACACACACAACAACACCTGCAGAGCTCTAGCTAAGAGCCTTGGAGTAAAATCAAAGGTCACCCGGAGTGGGAATTATGTAATTTTTCAACTAAATCTAAGTGAAGGTGAGTGACACATTCAAACCTGCCAAAGTTAAACAGACACCCATTATAGCTCATCCTTTCTGCCCTTCCCACGCTCTTAAAAAGACACTGTCATCTCAAAAATGTGTTACACAAATGCCTCAGAAAGGACACAGCCTGTTTACTATGCATGCACTCACCTGCGAGGGCCTTGATGCGCGAGCGCTCAAACAGCCTGGCAGAGCTGTTGTCATTGTCGAGTTCTTCGTCAGTGGCATCGAAGCGAGTGTTGATGCGGCTGTACTGCTGCGTGATCTCCGCATTGTCAAAGTCTGTGGTGGAGGTCATGGCGGAAGCCAGCGTGGCAAGCGGGTGAGGGGACGGCAGGCGGCGTCCTCAGGTAGTCTGGGTGTGGAGGGGATGAAGTGACAGGATGGACCGTGAATACTGGAATGGAATGAAATGGAGGAGGAAGACAGACAGTAGAGGTGATTATGATTAATTATGATGATAAACTGGGGTTCAGCACTTACAAATCTGAAACTGACACTAATTTAACCGTATTTACATATTCATGGCCTGGATTTTTCTGGATTTTTAAATGAAGTAATTTAACTTTTTTGTGGACTATATCAGACACAAATTGTAGGGCTGTAACAATTAGTGCCACATTTCAGTTGATTCCAGATAAGCAACTATGAGAATTTGCTGTTGTTCCTACAGTACAGTCAATTTTAGTTTTGGACTGTTGAAAGAAAAAAAAAAAAAAAAAAAGACGTTACATATATGACATTACCTTGGCCTCTAAGACATTGTAAGGACAACTTTTCACTGTTTTCCGATGTTTTAAACACCAAATGATTACTTAAGAAATTAATCGGATAAAACACTGTCTCGCTGCAGTTTAGTTTGTATTTTGGTGTTAAGTTTCAATTTATCAACCCTATTGGGGAGGGGCTGTATCTATACCTGGCATGAGAATGTCATTTTTGAAATTTGAAGAAATCTGTTGTCTCAGATGTGATACACTACAGGTATATTTTTACATAGACACCTTGCCTACCATAGCTTTCAAATTGGCCCCACAAGCTCCTGTGCCCCTCACAATCTCCATTTTGTGCGTTTCACTTTGCTCAACTGTCACCCTGCAGTGTGTCTGTGTATTCTTTGAGTGGAATGGCGGGTTGAAGGGTAGCAGCTCAGATAGCTCTCTATCTGGGTGCAGCATAGCTCTCTTATCATGTCACAGGGGGAGGGCAACCCCTCTGTACTGGAGAACATGACGAAACCAGCTTTTTTTGAATGATGCAGCTCGCATAGTTTAAACTTCGAGTGTGTGTGTTTGTGTGTGTGTGTGTGTGTGTGTGTGTGTGTGTGTGTGTGTGTGTGTGTGTGTGTGTGTTTGCGCACTTCCGTTGGTAGGTATTTTTTGAAAATAAGTGCATGAGGTGAAATAAGGCGGGGAATACAACTTGTGTTGATACTGTGGTACACAAAGATGGAGAAAAAGGAACATGACAGTGGCCTCATGTGGTACTAATTAAGTACAACAAGCTGAATACCAACTATTTTTGACATATTTTTCATAACTTAATAATTAGAGATAACAATCACTATTTATTCTACTGTATATTTGTGATTTTACAGTGATGGTAAGTAACTAGCAGTAGAATATTTGCTTCTGAATTATAGTGGAGTACAAAGTAGCAGAAAATGGAAATACTCAAGTAAAGTACAGGGGCCTCAAAATTGTACCTAAGTACAGTATTTGAGTAAATGTACTTAGTTACTTTCCTTGACTGCTGACATGACTTGACTACAGAGGTGCATTCAGAGAAGAGGCCCTCAGTGGTGCACAATAATGGCACCCTACAGGTCTCCCTCCTCCTCATCCTGCTCAGTATCATTCCTCTGCAGAAGGCTCTTATCGGCCCGGGACGCTCCACCCACCACTGGGGATCCCCTTATCACCTCACACACAACCTGGACAGGAACACTGAACAACGCACTCAATTTGCACAAACCCTCTTTACACGCTGTACAAACCTGTATCCACAAGCCGTCAGCCGTTTTACAAAAACCTATAGGACTGTAACTGTGTGGAAGGGCTGACTGACTTCCAAGCTGACTTCCTTGCTTCCAAACACAAACCGCAGCAAATTAGGTGTGTGAGCTGGGACATGTACTCAGTTAGACTGTACTCGGCTCCATTTAAAGCTGTTTTAAAGGCAAGCTGGTCTCCTACTTATAGACAATCCTGTGACAGAAAGTTCACTGCCTTGCCACAGCAATGTGTGTGTGTCTGTCAATAGTGTCCTTGAGCAAGAGACACAGCTCTTATATAGCTCACTCACAGTAGGTCACCCTGTCAGCTGTAATGCAGAATGAAAGTCTAAAAACCAACAATAAGATGAAATCACGATAATTAGAGTGCTGAGCTGGAGTGACAGTATGCAAATGCCTACAATGCACATGCAGATTTCTAACAAAAACTGTACTGGAAACTAGTTTCCATTACAGCTGCAACCAACAGTTGTTTTAATTATCCACTAACCTTTCAATTTATTGTATAGCTGTAACAATTAGCAGATGAATCGACCAGAAAAATAATCTGCAACAATTGTGATAAGTGATTAAAATCATTTTTCAAGCAATGATTGGTTGGACAAAACAAGAAACCTAAAGACTTTATCTTGAGCCTTGAAAAATTCTGATTTTTTACAATTTCCTTTTGTGACATTTTATAGTTATAATAATCACCTACAGTTGCAGCCCTAATTGATTTACTAATTGGTAAGTCTATAACATGTTAAATAATGATAAATAGTCCTTTGTTATATTCAATTAACAGTCAAAAAGCCCAAAATATGCAATGATATGATGATATAATTTTTTTAAGATTATCTTTTGGGCATTTCCGCCTTTAATTGATAGGACAGCTTTGATATGAAAGGGGAGAGAGAGGGGGCCTCTGTGTGGAGGAATTAACCTCTATATCTGGGCGATCGCTCTACCGGGTAAGCTACCCGGGCGCCCATTATGATACAATTTAACCTTTTGACAATTAATATTCTGGCAAGGGACCATCTGATAACGAGATAATAACGAATAGTTTCAGCACTACCTGTCTGAATTCCAGAAAGTTAACATCATTAAAACATAAATGAAGTAATCTTATTATAAGTAATGTTATCGTTGTTACCACTATGAGGTATTGGACATAAATTTGATGTGAGGTTGATACAAATACAAACTTTTATGTTATTATTGGCCTATAAGACAAACGATATAACACTTTGGCACCACCTTGTATTGCTTTATATCACCATAAAGACCTCAGCACATGGTCCAGTATTTCATAATTTTTCTTGCTGCACATTGTGCGATGATGACTAAGAGGCGCTGGATAATTTCTCAGAAGTAAAATAAATGTCAAGAGGGATGATTAAAATGTCGGCTGGAATTTCTCCAGATATTTAAGTGCTGCTTGACCTCAGGAAAAAGAAAACATATTACAATTCTTTTTATCAAAACTCATACTGCATTCTGCAGATGCAGCTCCGCACGAGGTTTTGTAAAAAGGTTAACAGGTGTGAATGAGATTTTTACTCGTAAGATTTGCTGAGTTAGAATAAAAACAAAACAATCCCTTGTTTCTAAAGGTGTAAAAAAAACACTTTTATTAATGATAAGCTTTTTCGCCGTTTGTGATTTTGAATTTCCCTCATTTGTGGTTAGCGCAAAACTACGTTGTACAAATGTGTACAATGTAAAGATCAAATCAGCACGCGAGATGAATATAAGTGTGAAAACAATGCTCCCAGCTGTAAGTAAACTCTGTGTTTTTAGCTGGCCAGCAGTGAGCACATTAATCTGAGCAGCATGCAGTCAGATGGAGAGGATGAAATAAGAGATGGGTGTGGCCAAGATGTGTGATCTACAGTGTGTGAGAAACTGTAGCAGCAACTGGACTGAGGAGAGGGAGGCCTGTGAGCAGGAGCAGGGAGTAAATCTGAGACATAAACACAAAGACAGAGATCAATATGGAAGGAGAGGTGGAAGGGGGAGGGGGGGTTATTGGACTGAGTGAGTTTGCAGCTCTAAAATTCTCCTCAAACTGCCAATAACATCAAACCAACTATTACTCATGTACTTCAACAAGATATGAGGAAAAAAACATTGGGGGAACTGAGCATACAAACACTCTGGCATAATCCATACTGTACATTGATTATGTACACAAGCTGTGAGAAAAAGGTTCCTTTGTTGTGTTCAATAATGTTTTGACTGCAACAATACTGAGCCTGGCTTTTGGGAATCAATAGTAAACTATTCCTGTGGCGTGTTTACACAAAAGTCCCAGCTCGTCCAGACATGGTGACACACTCACACACATGTCCTTTTAAGGGGAATGAGGGGGAACGTCTCTTTCGCTCAGTGAACATTTTATATTTCTGTTCTTTCGTGAGCCACCACTTTGTTTCCGATCAAGGAGGGGATATGGACTGTAGAGTGCTTTAGGAAAGAAAATGAGAGGAAATATGCAATTATGCATATGCACCTGGGCTTAGGTTAACACCAGTGGAATGTAACTAAGTACATTCACTAAAATCCTGGAACTTAGTTCAAATTTGAAGTACCTGAGTACTTGAGTATAGTTCCATTTTTGCTGCGTTACACTCTATTTGAGAGGTAAATATTGTACTTTTTACTCCACTACATTCATTTGACAGCTTAAGTTACTAGCTACTTCACAGATTTCACTTACACCCAAAAGTATATACAAATATGCAAAGTACTAATACCACACTGTAGAAATACTCTGTTACAAGTAAAAGTCCTGCATTGAAAATGTTACTTAAGTGAAAGTATGTAAGTATCATCAGGAAAATGTACTTAAAGTATGAAAAGTAAAAGTACTCAATTCAATTCAATTCAATTTTATTTATAGTATCAATTCATAACAAGAGTTATCTCAAGACACTTTACAGATAGAGTAGGTCTAGACCACACTCTATAATTTACAAAGACCCAACAATTCCACCAATTCCCCCAATGCAATGCCGAAATATCCTCACATTTTAGAAACTGGAAACGATCCAAACAGTTCTGTCAATCAACTAAGTGATTAATGGTCTAATCATTTCAGCTGGATTTGTAAGCCGTTATTGTTGGGTAGTTTAATTTATAATAAAGCATCATATTTCATAAACTACGTGTGTTAATGTACAATATTTCTCTCTGAAATGTAGTGGAGTAGAAGTAGAACCTGGCATGAAAAGAAAAGACTTAAGTAAAGTACAAGTACCTCAAATTTGTACTTAAGTAGGCTACAGTAGTTGAGTAAATGTACTTCGTTACATTCCACCACTGACTTTGGAGAATGGAGTATTTTCATAGTGCAGTACCACAACTTTTACTCAAGTAAAGTATCTAAATACTTTCTCCACCACTCCTGAACATAAGACAACTTTTGGAGAGCGCACTTTTTTTTTTCTCCACTCGCAAACATGCGCACTGACGTCATTGTGCGCATTTCCAACGACTCGCTGAGGCCTGCTTAAAGCCTACGCTAAAAGATAACAAACTGATAACTCAAGATGTAGCTTGACTAAAACAAAAAAAAAAGCGAGTGATTTTAACAACAGAACACATCCATATAAAAAAAAAAAAAAAAAAGCTTTTTGAAAAACGACGTCATTATTTAACATGTCAGCCTGGGCCAACAGGTGGTTTGGAGGAAACTTTTAACTCCACTACAAACAACGGCAAACAAATAGCAGTCAGTGACCGCTGACAGAAACTATTTGGCCAAAGATCAATAATTTCATTTAACAATGGCGCAACTATAGCTATGCTTTCAAAATACACTTACTTGCTTCTGGATGCTGTCCTGTCCGAACGTGTTTATCTTGAGTCTTCTCCCTGCCAATAAACCAATTATAATCCCATTGAAGCAGCGGGGGTCGTGGTCAGAGTGGACGGAGGTCTCCACAGCGCGAGGAGGACACGGTCCTGCACGGGGGACAAGGGAAAGGGGCTCTAGGCGCCGCGCGCTCCACGGTCATTCCCGAAAGCCAGCGACTGACCCACCCTGCCGGGTTAAAAATAAAGTGGGCGCATCCAGTACATGATCTGTGCGCGCAGGGGACGCACATTCCTGACAAGAGCTGGTGACTCTAAATGGCAGAGACACTTCTGATCTCTTGTACAACCCCCCACCCCACAATCCACTCCACCCCAGCTCTAATCGCACAAACACCCACCCTCTCAGAAATGTCACCTCCACTGTTGCCTCTGCGTGCCATTTTACATGCAGTGCAGAGGAGAGAGGTCTGGGCATGGACACATGTCCTCACGTTACAAAGGATGTCCATCAGTTACACCAGAGGAAAAAAAAACACCTGTCAGGTAATGTGACATCAGTCGTGGAAAGTAACTAAGTACAATTTATTGGAGTATGTGTATGCTTCACTTGAATATTTCCATTTTATGCTTATGCTTTAATAATTCCACTACATTTCAGGAGGGAAATGTACTTTTTAGTGCACCACATTTATCTGACTAATATAGTTACTTTTCATATGAAGATAATACATTAAAACATGATTCATTTTTATATATATAAATAAGAAAAGAAAAAGCATTGTTAAACCCCTGTCAGGATTCATGTCTATGAGCTGTTGGCAGTTCCACCAAGTGATGCCCCATCAGATGGTTTCATTTAAATAACCTTTCAAGACCCAAAAACTAATAAAAACCTAAAAAGGTGTAGACTGCTTACAATAAGTGCTGGGTATCGTTTGACATGTTCCGATAGTAGTGCCGATACAATACCCCATTATCCATACCAGCACAAAAAAGATACATTGAGGAACAGAGAATTTTCTTTTTACAAAATAATTTTTTTTCTATATAACAAAAGAAGACAACTGTATATATTAGGGAAAGTAGAGTATGAATAGGAGCAAGCGTTCCCTGCCAGCTTTTGGTACTTGACAGTTTGATATTCTGTGCTTAAAGCACATTTAAATCAGCACTAAAGATACAGAGGTTCAATACCCAGGGCTACTTAGACTAATTGCAAATGATTAAATGAAGGAATTAAAGATTCTGATATACTGTGTTGTCACTTGAGGATAATTTGGGGAACAGACATTCACACAAACTCCAACTTTCCAAAAAAAAAATAAGGAAAAACAACAGTTCACTTAAAATATGCATTGCATTCATAAAAAATGGCCAAACACACGGGACGTGCCACATTACATCTTATTAGCAACAGGAAGCAGGGTGTTTATAATAAAATACATTTACAACACATAGTCAAAACATAAATAACAATGCTTTTTACAAAATGAAACAAGCACTTAAAAATCTATAGAAACAGAAAACAGTACAAAAAGTTGTCACTATGTTCCTTAACTCGGTGTCTTCAGTATTTGTCTCTTTCTCTTTGGTTCCCCCTGGAACATCTTTAGTCATAAACTAAGCGCTACCAAAAATGTCCTGAACCTTCAACTACTGTAAATAATATGGCTTCATATCTGGGTAAAGCTGACCCAGCCGGGACTGAGACCAGTCCTGCCTGTGATCAGCGTCTGCATAGCTTCAACACTGTGCAAACAAAAACAAAATCACTTTTTAATATGCAAAATTAATAAATGCATTCAAAGTTTTGTGCAAGCCGCTGTAAACACAGCACCATGCTCATAAAATAACCCCAACACAACTATAAAAAAAAACATTCAACAGCATTTCCAACTGAAGGCAAGAGGAACAAAATAAATACGACAGACTTCAGAAACTGGTCAAAAAAAGGCCTTAGCTCATGCAGATTCAGAGTACCATATTGTGTCCATATCTTACTGCAGCTTTAAAAGTTAAAATAAAGGAGAGCAGAGGTCAGTTACAGAGCAGGCGGGATCCTGCCCTTTGACTTTTTAAAAGTTCTCAACTTTCCAACTCACAAGCTGCTGGTTTGGATACAAAAATTGTTTTTAAACTGTTTCGTTTCCTGCAGCGAGATAGTGATGCTGAGTAGTTTCACATGTGCAGCTCCCTATACATTAAAAATAACAGCTGAAGAGTGACTAAATAATTCTTAGGATTTCTTCAATACACCACATAGCTTAGGGACTGTAGGAAAATGATTGAGGTAGTTGAACCTTATATTTCACTTTGCAAGGCCCTCCTCAGGGGTCCTAATGTTTTCTTTAAACCTTTAAAATGCGGTCTTTATATTGAACTTTTAACTATATTGCAAAAGAAGGCTGAAATAAAATTCAGGACAGGAAATAAATAAAAGACCTTCCCCTGCTCTCCCAAAAAAAAGCCAGACTACCTCCCCCTTTTCTTACACCACCCCCTAATAATTTGTCATACAGTCCCTTTATATACTTTCTGATCATACCCCCTTTTGCTGCAAAAATGTTAAAGGACATTTGACGTAAATCTTCTGCAGAATTAAGGTGTTTGAGTGGCTAAAATATGCAGTGCCCGATGATATAAGTACATACAAATCAGGGTTACAGTACATAGTATTTGCAAATAGTTCCTTCATATGTTCATATTTCCTTCATTTAGGTGTCTCCTTAGTTGACATGCATGCAAAATAAACTCAACTGACCTACAAATACTTTCCACCCTAAGTATGTCTCAGTGTTCCAGCTTTCATTTAGTCATATCTAAATGACCCCCCCCCCCCACCATTGTCTAGGTGAAAACAAAGCATTTAAGTGTTTGCAAAAACTGCATGACGCAGACAATGTTATACTGCCTTCTGTATATTGGCCTAATCTCAGCTATATTGATATGTGCCTCTAAGAACAAGCTGGCTGCATCCATCCATCCATCCAGAAAGTAAACACAGGTGAAAATAGATATATATAGTAGATATACATCAAATCAGTGTATCTGTTGACCGACTCTTTGACTTCTATTTAAAGGTTCTCTAGCTAGGATGTCCTTGCTGACTTTAACATATTTGGCTGTTACAATATGGTAGAACTCAATAGACACCATGTTGCTAACAGGGAATTAAGGGAGTTAAATAGCTGATACTTCATCAGTTTATAAATATTATAATATAAATAGGTCATCACATGAATGGATCGATTAGGTGGGGTAACTTTGTTTAGGCTTAGACAGCTTGATGACTAACTATCCGAGGCTACACAGCATGAGTCATGCCAAGTCCCTTAGACTTCTAATCAATCTTTGGTAAAATAGGATTATGATTGTTACAAGCATTCATGTACATCACAAATATACAAAAATACAGTTTCAATATCTTATCAAAAAAATACCTTCATATAAAAAAAGAAAGCTGCTTCAACTTTGTAACTGGGAAACAATACAACAGTGCTCTTAGAATAATACAAAAAGTAAATACATTTCAGGTGCAAATTTAAAAAGGCAGACTAACTCCATGCTGGAGACAGTTTAGTCTAAAGAGTCTTTGTGAGTCCGGTGGATTTAGCGAGGAAAGCGTCCAGATCAGCGATGACAGCTGCCTGTCTTCTGGAAACAGTGTTCAACAGTCGGTGAGGAAAGGATGGAGTTCCTAGGTCCACCTGGAGAAGAACAAAATGATATGGCCATGACCTCTTTCACATCTATAGCACTGCCTGGCAACCATTATTCAAATCGGAGTCAAAAGCAGACTCACTGCACAGTTAGACTGTGATGTATGTAAATGAATACACCTTTTAATCGTTTTCAGTAACATTTTGTCCAGTTTTTAATCAGATTGCTTGGTGACTAAAATTCCACTTCAAAATGTTACGTGTCTCAGATTTTCATTTTGATTTAATTTGATTACAATACAAGAAATTGTGGATTACAAGATTGTTAGTTCATACTGTAACTACCATTAATAGCTGGGCGATATGGAGAAAATCAAATAGCACAATATTTTTGACCAAATACTCGCAACGATATTGTAGTGTTGACCATGGATGCTTTCACAAAATATTTACACAATGACGTTTTTGATAAATAATCATCAGTAATGTGGATATAATGACTAAGTGGGGTAAAGGCAAATAATAGAACAGTTACAACAAGTCTGGTAAGTTCAGAAAATGACATCACTTTACTGTAATGACTTTAAAACCAAGAAAAGACAACACTTATGCCATATTATGATATCCCGATATCCAAAATCTAAGACGATATCTAGTCTCATATCACAATATCGATATAATATCGATATATTGCCCAGCTCTACCACGTGGGTTTAATTCCTGCACAGCACTTCCACATGTGGAGGTCGGACAAAAGCGGCGCGTTGATGTTTCTTCTTAAAGCCTGTGTCATCTTCCCACAAGTGTTTTTGAGACTTTCACATTCACACAGAATGCATGTATCCATCTAGGATCAACCCAAACATCTGTGCTTTTACTGGCAGTTAAAATGTGGCAGCGTTGCTAGTGAGCACAACACATATGTCAGCTTGCGAAGTAGTTTATAGCAACCATGTCTCACCTGTAGCAGGTAGATGACCCTGGTGGCTTCCTGTCCATCCCGTCTAATTGGCTGCAGGATCCAGCAACTGGGCATCATCTCCCCTCGGACGGCATCCACACTGGGACGAGGCAGAGACTCCTCGAACACAGACTGCATTGCCAGCACAGACAAGCCACCCTGAGCCAGAGGGCAAAAGGGGAAAACCATCAATAAAATAGGCAGGGAAGCCTTTTGATCAGCCAAGAGGCAAGTGTACACTGAGATTGATAACCAACAGCTCACACAGCTTCTTCCACACCCACAGCCTCTGGGTCAGTGTTGTTTCTGTGAGCATGAGTAGCATCTAAAGTAGTATGTACTACATTGGGTGCATGACAAACTCAATGCCACGGTTTACCATTAATTGGTCTTCATTAAAAACGACAGCACTGTCTGTTTTGTTTCCTGTCGCACTAATATGACAGTGAAAGGAATTTTCTCCTTCAAACTAAAGCATGATTTTGTGTACAACAACTTATGCAGGGAATGCTCAGTGAACCTTAAACAAGGGCGACAGGCAGTAATCATCAGGACCGGCTGGTTCATTTTGCAGCTCTGCTTACCTGTTTGGACTTGGTGCTGATGCAGCAGAAGTCCCGCGGCTGGCTGAGGTGGCAGGTGGACGGATCCGTTAGTATATAAACTAAACAGAAATACAGAGAGAATGTGTCAGATAGGATTAAATGGTTGATGAAAACCTGGAAATAAAAGAAAATATAAAAGAACGAAGGCAATGGAACAGAACGTTATTGCTAAACAAGGTTATAGAGCAATTTATTTTCCAACCTTCAGGGGGGGGGGGGAAGGTAAAATTCAACATATTTATATAAAGATATGATGAGCTCTTATAATAAATAATACATCAGTGTGTGGACACAAATAAAACTTTTGATCAGAGAAGACTAGATGACGCAAGAGAGGCCCGATGATGTTGCAAAGATATTAAATGCCACATACTGCAGGTGTGAAAATGGTCATGCAATACATTAAGCCAGTCAGTGATGAATGGGACTGTTGTGGGCTGTACTATACACAGCTAATGGATGCAGACGCATCATTTGAAGCAAATGCATTTGCAGGGTCCTCAAATGCCTTGCAAAAACGTATAAATAGTTGTGCAGCAAAGACAAAAATACGTTTCTCTCTTTATATTCTTGCAAGAATAATATTATTTGCAAGGTAGACTCTTCTATCACATCAAGCTCACATTGCAAATAGCCAGTATTTATCAGTATCTTATAAACTTCTTCTTTCCGTGATGAGTATCTTATGTTGCTGTTTCAGGTCTACTGATTATACCAATCAAGTGGGATTTCAGAAAATCAGCTTACAACATTTTTAACCGAGGTGAAAGTATGCGAGTATAAATCAGCAAAATGTAATTAAAGTAACAAGAGTAAAAGTGCTCAATGCAGAAAATGTATATATCATAGTATAAATTATTACTGATGAATATATGTATGAATTATTACTGATCAATGAATGTGTAAGTAGCATTTTACTTTTGTAGTTGGTTGCAAAGGAGCTAATTTTAATTATTTTATATACGGTTGGGTAGTTCAATCCATAAATATCCAGTATATTCTATAAAATGATTGCATGTTTTTTACGTAAACTATTCATTTATAAAAGAACTAGTTATTTGTCAGATTAATGTGGTGGAATGACTGCTAAATTTAAGCAGAGTAAACATATAAAGACTATATCTACCTCAAATAGCTCTTGACTAGATTGACTTTGTTACATTCTTACACTGGTAATTTAATGTATAGAAACCATGTGAGGATATAGACTAAGCAGAAATGTTAGCCCACCCAGCTGAGTGCTGTCATCTAGTGGTCGTGTCCAGACAGAACGGAACGACTGATGATACATGTGGCTCTTGGACAGCTGGCAGATGATGTTCCACAGACTGTCCAGGGGTCTGTCCAGCTCCCCGGCCCCAAGGAAACCATGGACAGATGGGCTGGAGGAGGGCTTGTAGTAAGCCTGGATACCTCCTTCTTCTCCCTGGTAGCTAAATGAAAACAGACATAATACATTATTGATTTTGAGGGACTTAAGTTAAGCCTTCACTTTGCATGGGATTCATCTCAGACAGAGAGGAAGTCCTTGATTTGAAGGTTGATAATTTTTTTTGGATGAGTTTATCAAAGAGAGTGACTGAGTTCACCTCCAGCCTGCTGTGGCCTTGCCCCTTAGCAGGCTGCTCAAATCCCCAGAGGAAGCCAGTCGTACCTGTGGAGACAAAAAACTTGCAATTCAACCTGATACAAACGTCTGATAAGGGTAGATTAAAACATTGGTTATAATGTTTAGTCAATAACAGTGGCATTTAATGGCTGGGTGTTTTTCAGGTGTTTTTACTGAAATATAAAAGGTTTGTGTTACCTCAACCAGCGCTCGACTGAGGAGACTAGATGTGATATCCTGATAGGTTGTGGATATGAAAGAGGTGGAGCCAAAGGAGGCATTGCGGTGACGTGTACAAGATGGGGGTGATGGAGATGAAGTCATGAGGGGCTCAAACCCAGTGACAGGAGGCTCAAGGCGAACATCTAGCAGAACACAATGTTAACATGGATTTTCAATACAGACAATGGGGAGGGGGGTTAAGTATATTACTTTCTAAATTTTAGAAGATAACTGCTTTTGTTTTTTAGTTTTTTTATTAAAGCAAATTTTGAGCATACTTTTGACAGTGTTTTGCCCATGTCTGTTTAGGTTTTGTGAATCTCAGACCAGTACTTACCCTGGGCAGACAGCCAGGCTCTCTGTGACTTCACACTTTGTGGACCACATATAGGAGGACGTGTCCTGACCTTCAGCCCTTCCTCGTAGAACCCTGTGATCTGAAGGAAAACAGTAACAACGACACAATTACCGCCGTGTTGCTCATCAAAAAGGAAAATTACACTTGCATTATAAAAAACAAACAACTCGAAGGTACTTGAGCTTTCTGGGGCGCTCCTAAGAAGCTTAGTGCTGGGGAAAGACGTTTATGATGGGCTTATGGTGTTGTCATTTATACATATGTTTATTTGGTTTATAGTATCTCTATTTTGTTATCATGCTGTTGTATGGTCTTGAATATTGTGGTTGATGTGATGTCTTTTCTTGATTTTTGTCTGGGTGGGTCTCCTTAGAGCGTTCCAGATAAGTTCTGTTCTGCAGTTTAAGGAGTCAGTGCTGCTCTGTGATAGCTGCTTTCCATTCAGAAGAGTTCAAGTCCTCCATATTATTACAAAGCAGGTCCTCAGGAAAATGGAAAAAAATTGTGGTTTGACATCATGCTTGAATTTTCATACAAGCTGACCTTCTAGCATGCGCAAAATGTGCACAAATTCCAGGCGTGAGATAATCCACCTGAAAGCATTTATCTCTAAATAACGTCAAGTTTGTGAATCTGTTTGTGAACTTGTATGTTTTGTTAAAATAAAGAAAAAAATTAAAATAAAAAATAAATAAAAATATATATATATATATATATATATATATTTTTTTTTTTTAATTTCCAGTCTTGGATTCCAGCTGTAAATGTTTATCCCAAATCTTAATGTGTAACATGAGTACCAACCTGTCCAGTCAGAAGTGGCCTGTTGCCATGCTGTAGCTGGGCAGTGTTGCCGCTGTTGTACCCCGACGTTGGTCCAGAGGAAAGGCTCATGCTGGATCCTGTGCACAAGGTGCTGTTACTGATTCTTGTCCGATGCCTCGGGTCGTCCTGCAAGACCAGTGAAATAATTGTCAATACTGCTGGGTCGGGAATAAAACTGCGAGCCCCTGAAAATATCTTGTATTAACCATATTTATGTCAGCCTAATTTAAAGGTCAATGTGTTGGAATGTTATATAATCAGGAGGGGGGGAAAATATATATATATATATATATATATATATATATATATATATATATATATATATATATATATTTTTTTTTTTTTTTTTTTTCCTGATTGATACATTATCAAATCCATCTAATGTGGAGCCAAAGCAAGTTGATCAACAGGAAATCAAACGTCCACAGTTTTGATAATCTAGTAAACGTTTAATGCATTTATCAAGGAAGAAGTCCCAATATTT
The DNA here is from genome assembly GCF_004354835.1 of Perca flavescens. Lineage (NCBI taxonomy): Eukaryota > Metazoa > Chordata > Actinopteri > Perciformes > Percidae > Perca > Perca flavescens. Next base: position 22,752,834 of record NC_041350.1, read on the forward strand.
GCTGGTTTGAATTTGTCAAATGTGAAAATTTGCTATTTCCCTCTCTTTTATGATATATAATTTAAATATTTGGGTATTTAAATGATTTGCAAAGACAAATCTATTTCCCAGTTACCTTGGGCACCAAGGACCTGGACATTTGTCACTATTTTGTGATATTTTATAGAACAAACAAATAATTGATTAATCAAAAAATAAATCAACATATTGAGTTGCAGCCCCTTATATTTACTGACCTTGGCTTCCTGAGACAGGGCCTGCTGCTGTAGCCTCCTCTTCTCCTGCTCAGTCCTTTCTCGCAGTCGTTCTCGTGCTTTCGCAATCTCAGTCCTGGCCTCCTCCCTGGCTCGGCCGTAGTCGCGCAACAGCTGCTCAATGTCAGACGGACACTGGCCCTCCCCTCGTGGGGGGTCTGATGTTCTGTCAATTAGAGAATTCAGTGAGATCCAGTCAAGTTTTCAACACTAAACCTAAAAACATTTATGTTTTAAATGTAAGACTAATATGGGTATTTATTTTTGTTTTGATCTTGTGAGAGAACTAGTGTCTTACCTGGAGCTGTCTATCACCTCTTGGCGGAGATGTTGTAGGTATTCTTTACGTCGACTGGGCATGGCGGCAGACACCTTGGAGCCAGCCTCTGGTGGAGAGGAGCGGGGATGTTTGCTGGGACTCAGACTACGAGCTCTCCGGTAAGTCTGGAGTCGTTCCTCCCTGTCCTGCCTTAAACCCTCAATACTCCTGCGGTGTCTGAGAGGAGAGAATCACAGAAATAGAAAATACAAGGACACAAATCAGGTAAAAAAAAAAGTACATTTAGGTAGTTTAGGTCAGGTTACCTTGTTTTATCAGTTTTAGAACCGAGAATTGGACGTTAATAACTTTACAATACAAAAGTGTCTGCAGTATCAAGTATCAAATACTGTCAGGTATCGAACGCTGGCATCAAATGTGTGGTCAGATTTTTTGTCTTGTTTACTTAGTCTTTGATCATTTCCTGATCAAAATTAGGAAAGTTTCTAAAGAAAATAAGGTTTAAAATTGGCAAATTTCTTATATAGCTGCTTGTGTTGAAACAATATTAAACATTGATGCATTAAGAAGTTTAGTTTTTGCTAAAACTAAACCTAGCCCTAATCAGTTTAAGACAATGGCATATCAAAAAGAGGAGTATTTGGGTCAAGTGTATTCTTACCTAGCATACAGCTGCTGTTTGGTAGTCGCAGAGGTCGGTGGCTCCAGCTCTTCTCTGGTCCTCGGGGACAGCATCTTTAACAGTGTATCCGTCTCTCCGAGGCCGTAGTGTAGCTTAGCCTCTGTCAGCTCCACAGTCAGCGGTGTCGTCATGCTGAGGTTGACCGTCGCCATCACTTGCTCTCTCTCCTGTCGCAGCCTCTCTATCTCTCTCGTCCTTCTGCCGCTCGGGGCTGCGAACTCTACATTTGAGTCGCAGCTCTCCATCTCGCCCCACTGGGCAAAGTTTCTGCTCTTGTCGTGTTCTTTGGTAGGAAATGTGGCCACTTTGTTGGAGTGTTTTGAGTGCTGAAGGTTAATGCCCGACCAGTTGGTGAACTTGTTGTGCATGGGCAGGTCTTCTGGGTCCATCTGGTGGTGTTTACACTGGGACACACTGGCGATGGGTTTAATGTTCACGAGGACGTCTGTGCTGCACTCGCTGGGTGCCATCGACACCACATCGTCCTCTTGGAGTTGAACAGTTCTGCTGCTGACCGGGGATGGATTGTAGGAATCAGGGCAAAAATCGCCAGAATCAACTGCAGGTCTTGATGTTCTTCCATGTCTAGCTTTAGCCTGCGGTTTGTGCACATCAGTCCGTCTTAATATGGGAGAGATGTTGTTCTGCATAGTTAAATCTTTTGTTGAAGCAGAAGTCCGCCACTGCTGAGAGCTCATCTGCCATTTGGAGTATTTACAGGTAACACTTCCCCTGTCAGTCTCTGTATATCTATCCAGTGATGAATTTATAGAGCACTTATCAGCGCCTTTAGGGTTTGAGCAACTCATTTCACTCACCTTCTCAAGTGATACAGACTCCGATGTACAAGAGGAAACATCACAATCCGGTCTGGGCATTTGATCATCCTCTGAAAGAGCTGTGCAAGCTAAGTGTTTGCTAGAAGACACAGTAAGGCTGTCTCTCTCAGAATGATGGTGTGTATTTAGTGTTGATTGGTTTACTGTCTGCTTCATCTGCAAGCTTACTCCCACAGTCAGTATGGGAGATGATGCACGGTCTGTGTATGTAGCTTGTTTCTTTAAAGAAAGCGATGGGTCATTTCTTAAAGAGGGACTGTGATTTTCTTGGTAGGCGTTTTTTGATGATCTGCGGGAGACTTCAGGTACTGCAACACTTTTTTGGCCCAGTGCCTCGGGCGTGCTTTGCTTTGAGCCTCTAGAAGAAGCGGATCTTACACGTCGTTGACATTCACCTGCAGTCTTTAAAGGAAGTGTTTTCAGAAGGCCATTAGACCTTTGTGCTGCAGCAGAGGTGTTAAAGCTCAGCTCAGGCATGCTCTGCATCTTTTCATCTGTACTCTTCACCGCACAGTGCACATTTTTGTCCTGGGACACACTGACAACCTCAGAACCAACCACTCTGACTATCACATTGACTTCATTAGGTTTTGGACCTCTCACTGGGTGATGAGCAGCGACCTTCTTCTCTGCTGGTGTTGGAGACCTTTCTGTTTGGATCCCAACATCTATGGCTGTTTGAGTTGAGCAGTCTCTCCGTGTGCAGTCATTCGACTCACTGTAAGACATGCTCATATTTGACAAGTTGACACTCCTCAGACTTGACTTGAGGGCTTTGCCTGTTCTCATTTCCTGGACGTCCCCCAGCAGGTCTGAGGTGCTGTCGATAAGCTTCGAGAGGCGAGCCGACATGCTTTCCATACTGGCCCATGTTGGAGATTCTTTAACGTCTACTTTGGTTTTCTGTGTTACAGGTACATCAGTGTTACTCCTTTTGTGCCGCTCTCTCCTCTTTGGAGCACTACTGCTGTTACCAATATTTACCGTCTGAAGGCCACACTCTGTTTGAGTGCCATGCTCACATGTCCTCCTTCTTTGGGCCTGTGTTTTGCTTGCCTGGGACTCTTGCTCAGACGAGTAAACAAACATAATTTCATCCACCTGACTGGAGTTGTTACCAAAACCCACAGGATGATTGTCACTTGAAGAGCTGCCGGTCACTGTCAGATTGGCTATATGATTGTGAATATCAACAGACGCCTGTTGACAGGGCGGGAGCGGAGATGTTTTGTTCCCTTGTTCCTTATAATCCTCCATACTGCTAAGCGTACTGGAGAGCCCCTTGTTGGTGGCATAAGTGCTCAGATGGGAATTGAAAGGCGAGTTCTGCCTGTTCAAACCATTGTCAACGCTACAGCATCTTGTTATACGTTTCTCAGCGCTGTTCAAAAGTGGAGATTTACAGGATAGGTCAGCAGCACTCCCGAATGCTGGGTTCTTATAATAGTGTTGGTCTGAGTCGTCGCCTTGCCACTGGTGAACAAACGGGTTGATGTCACTGGAGGCAAAATGCATGTGGGAGTCCTGCTGTGGTTCACTATTCTTCGCATACAGGATGTTTTTTTCTACATTTGTCCTTTGTGACAATGCTTGAGGGGATAAAGAGTGTCTTTTTTGGGAGTAATCTCTAATGACTTTAACTTCACTTTTACCCTGAGTTCCAGCAAAACAAGTCTTCATTTTAAATTTGCTCGCTGACACTGTAGTAGACATATCTGCAGCCTGTCTGACTTCTTCTTTGCCATTACTCTGAGCGCCAAGCTTTACACATTTAGAGGAGAGCCGGCTGTGATGTCCTCTGGTGGTTATGTCTTCCTCCTCATCCTCATCCGATGACTTAAGAGAGGACTCATATGAAGACGGGGGATGAGTCTGGATCTTAGACTTTCTGAACCTCTTAGACTTGGCCTTTTTAGACATCAGAGCATGATTCTCCTGTTTATCATCAGGTGTGTTAAGCTCAACCTGTTTGGACATCACAGATCCATAGCAACTTGTATTTGTGAAAGCATTCCCCTGTGGTATTTTGGGTTGTTGCTGCATTGAACCAGAAATCCTTACTTCATATTTTGACTCTGCGAAGATCTTTGGGGTGAAGGTCTCTTTGTCTTTTTTCATTTCCCAATCTTGTCGGCTGTCAATAGGAGTATCCTGATCAAATTTGCACAGTGAATTTGATCCATTTTGGCATTTGCTTTTGTAATTCAAATTGACCACACAAGTCTGAGCCAAGTCATTTAAATGACTCTGTGGACAGCTGAACTCATCATGTGCTGTGACACAAGGTTTACCCCCTTTTGTGTTGACTGTTCCACCATTTCTATCACGGCCAGGAGAAACAGCAAACCCTTTCATAGAGGCATTCTCATCAGTGGGTGTCTTCTGGCTGCTGTAATGTACGTGTGGTTTGAGTTGAAGACTTCCTCCATCAGATAATAATTGTATTGCTCCAGATGCGTCAGGACTATTTTGGAAATGTTGAATCGTCCTCGGAGCGTTCTGTTTGTACGAGTAACAACCTTTATAATCAACACTGAATGTGGCTTCCACAATGACATCCTTTACGTGATTACAGCCACAGTTTTCTTTTGCATCACCTATGGTGGAAGGTTTTTTATGGGGTATTTGGTGAAGTTCAGGATTCACAGCAGGGGCATCCAAGCTCTGGATGTTCACTTCATTCAAGCAGGCATCGTGAATGATGGGATTAAGATGATATGTTACTTTTTGTTTACCTAAATCATTCACTTCTTGACACAAAGCATCTTTATCCACAGCAGTTCCTTGAGAATTATCGGAGGAATCACTCATTGAGGACAAACTAGGCCTATTTGGTTGCAAAGTGGGGTTGCCAGAGTGCTCAGACTCTCCGTGGCTGTTGGGTGTCAGATTTGATTGGATGTTTTTGGCAGAGGGGTTTTGGAAAACACAATGGTCGATTACTAGCTTGTTTAGTGTCACATCAGAGAAGTTTTGAGCTTGGTCAATCTTCGGTGTTACTTCAGTAGATGAAAGCATGTTGCTCTCAAGGCTAGTCCTCAATTGAGCTGGCAGATCTGATGCCAGGTGCTCACTGTTGTCCACTGGGTTTTCACTTATCAACCTTTCCAGTGAAAGGTGTTCTTCAAGGACTGCTCCTTCCTTTATCTGATCACTCATTTTATTACTCCGCTCTTTTTCTGTCCCTCTATTTTCATCACTATTACAGCCAAAATTACACACGGATGATGACAAAGCATTCAGGCTTTGACTCCTGCTCTTCCAGTCATCATCGCTGCCAATCAATGACAGTCTCATGTGCTCTTTGACCACCTCTGAGATTCTCAGGTCAATGGCGCTACAAATAGCATCTGACTTGCATATGTGTTTTCTGTTTTCTTGATGTTTTCTGGTGTTATGGCTTTGTGATTCCCCTGCTTTTGTTTCTGCAGCTACCGCCTTTATTGTTACATCTCCCTTTTTAACGGCTTCCCTCTCTCCCGCAGAGGTACCACTCTGAGGACTATTGTCACCACATTCAGAGTCCTCAAAGATCCGTCCAAGTTTCCTGCTCATGGGATCAGAAACTGGCGACGCCTCTGAAGCCACTTTGTCCTGTCTAACGCTGCCATTAACACAAACAGAATCAAATCTGGGGCTGTCAGCTTCCACGGCAGACTGTTCGCCTTTTGTGTTATTATTGTCATCAGGCCAAATATAATCCGGGCTGCCAGCTGCCGCAGAGCAGAAAGTTACCAAGTCTCTGCTGTTGCTCCTTTTTGGAATTTTCAGGCTGCACATGAAAGCATCCTGTTGGTCTTTGTTCCTCTTCCTGGAATTTTTACAAGATGATTTAACAAGCTCCTGCTTCAGTGCAATGTTCTGCTCAGTGCCTTTGGTTTCAGCCTCATCCAACATTTCGTCCCTAGATCCATATTTGGCATTTCCAAGCTCGTATTGCTGACTATTTTTCAACTTTTCTGTTGCATCATCTAGACTGCATAGTGCTTCATCTTCGGTTGACAGTCTGAAGGCACTTGCAGGGTCAGACATCGTGTTCAATACTGGACCTTGGTTAGTAGGACTTGTAGAGAAATGCATTACTGACCGACAACCTGACATACACATTTTAGTGTCAGAGGACATCATAGTGTCAACGGTCACCATGTCAGGTTTATCTGTGAACACCTGAAGCAATTGTACCTGTAATTCTTGTTGTTTAGTGTAGTGGATCTCAGTGGGTGACACACGAGTGGTTTGATGTAAGGTTGGTAAGGATGCTGAGCTTTTGATGCTGCTGTAGTCTGGAATAGCTATAGCTGCCTTCCCCTTATTTTCTACTTGTCCGTCTGATTGTTCTACACAACATCCTACTTCCTTAAGGGCTTCATCTGGCGTTGTCAGAATCTGAGAGTCTTGAAAATCTAATGTGTCTGATGCGCCCCTTGAATTTTCAACACTGGGTTGATCCTGCACGGTTACATTTACACCCTCAGTGCTGGTGGATGTTGAGCTGTAGCTTCTAGATCCGCTATGAGAATCTGAGAGGTTCATACTGGTTGGACTGGGACTGCTGCTGCTTCTCTCTACACCTTTGAACATAATTTTCCTTTGGAAAGGCAGAGAGTCTCTGTAAATTCTGGGACTATCTGCTGCGTCAGTGGAGGACCAGGCATCGGTGAGTGCCAGCATGTTTTCTGGCTCCCTCACGCTGCAGCTGCTCAGGGAGCGTGGGCTGATGGTCGAAGTTGTCTGCATGTTCCCAAAGTCCTCAATCATTTTGTGTACAGTGTCGCTGCCTCTTGAATCTTCTACTAATGAGTTGTGGGAAAGAGGCTTCCTTGTTGCACCAGTGTGTCTTGATTTTGGGGAGTTTTGCTGGCTCCAATACGCCTCTGCTGGGATTGCCTGAGGTTTCTGAGGGCTGTCCCGGTCTAAACTGATCTCTGCTGTTCTATTGTGCCGCATGGATGAATGGGAGCAATCTGTCACCAATGAGTAAGTTGGCACCACTGTTCGGCAATGTTTCTCCACTGCTGAGTATTTCCCACTGCTCTCCACAGCCAATGAATCCTTAGACATCTGACTGTCTTCGCTCTCTGCTTCACTCTGAGCTGCTTCCTCGTGTCTCAGCTGCTCTGCTAAGGCTGTCACATAAGCAGAGGACAGCGAATCAAGAGAGAAAAGGCTCTCACAGTCTGACGTTCCTTCATCTCGGTCTTCTTGCTCTTCCTCCCATCCCATCAATCCCTGCTGTCTCTCGAGCCATGTGCTGGTCTTGTTCATCAGAGCCTCTGTGCTATGCCACCGCCTTTGTTTAATGTCCTCAGACAGAGTCCTTTGGTCAAGCTCCTCACACGAGACCGCTGTTTTAACGGCACATTTGCTTCGGCTAATTTTGGTATCTTTAAGGCTCCTGTCTCTTCTTTGTTTCCAGTAAAATTTGCTAGCTATTCTCCCCAGAGGTTTGGGACCTCGGCCTCCATTCACACCTGATGGTGGTTTCCTGAACACTTTGGACAGGGCCGTTTTTAACCTGGGCCCAACAGAACGAGAGGAAGTCTTCTCTGTGGTTTCTGGTCTGTTGTTACCTTTGTGACTTAACTCATTCATGCAGGGGACAATCTGAGAACTGGTTTTGCGTGCTGTGGGTTCATGTACGTTTTTATTGCAGACTGGCTGCAAAATAGTTCCAAGTGGTGACTTCAGAGTAACTGAGTTCTGATCCGATCTGTTCTTGAAAGACAGGCCTCGGTTTGGCAGCAGAGGTTTTCTTTCTGGTCGTTCCCGGCAGGGCGGAGCTTGGTGCTCCTCTTTGGCAGCTTGTCTGATATTTTCAGAAGAGCTTTCTCTACTTCGGCACGCTTGACTTTGTCCTGAGAAAAACGTACCGGAACAACTTTGGGTTCTTTCCCGTGGAAGACACTCATCCGAAACCCACTTCCTGCTGCCAATGGAATCAGAAGTCGTGGAGGAATTTGACGTTAGTTCTGTGGATCTGTTTCTCTTAAGGAAGTGTCTGTCACAGAGAGAAAAAGAAAGACTAATATAAGATCTAAATTTTTTCTAAAATTCTTCTTTAAATATTTATGTAAAGGAGGCACAAGCAACCACAAAACAGCTAGATAAAAAAAGTGCTGAAACATTTTGGACTGTATTAGCCTGTTAAAAGAGCCTGTTTTTGCCCTTAACACAATTAACACTACAGGTTTTACAACTATGTGCTTACCTGAAGATAGGGGTGTTCTGTGGGTAGAGCCGGGACAGAAGATCTGCTGAGAATGAGTGTCTACGAGAAACAAATGGTCTTCCTCTGAGCTTTGAGGGGGACCCCAGCTCAGGAGACTCTGGGCTGCCTGGTCCCGGAGGCAGGGCCCTTTCCAGCCGCTGCAATTCCCTCTTAGCTTCCAACAGATGCCTCTTGCGGGCGATTCTTTCCAGCTGGTAGTGCAACTTTTTCCGACGGATGCGGCTCTCAGAGCGGCAAAGGGCGTGATGCTTCAGTAGCTCCTCCTGCACCGCCTTCTTCCTGGCCCTTACCACCTGGGACGGATGGTCCACTGTCTGACCTTCCTGGTCCTCAGACCCCTGACTTGCCCCTGGCTCCAGGAGGGGTACGGGAATAAGGTCTGTCTGAACTCCAGACTCTTTGGTGATTCTCAGCTCTACAGTTGTTAGGCGCCGTTTCTCCTGCAAAATCCACTGCTGGACTGTTGGGTAAAGATTTACAGGAGGGAATCATAAGGGGTGGATATCTTTCACATGCACAATATTTATCAATATACTAAATCTGATGTGGTTATCCAGCTATAAAACTAAATCTAGAAATCTAGAATTTAGGCTTGGATTTTAAAAGTTGACAGGTATCTGCATGAGCAATACGTTTTTTTGTGTGTGTGGAAAGACGACTTACTCTCACTGTGCTGCTGTCGAAGGTGGGCCTGCTCCCGCTCCAGCTCTCTCTCAGCCCTTTTTTGTTCAGCCTGAATCTCCTGTCGCAAACTCTCCACGTAGCGCTGCTGCTCCTCCATACGCTGCCTCGCAGTAGGCTCCTCGCTGGGGGAGAGACAGGCACCCAGCTGGTCTTGGAGCTTCACTTCTTCAACACTAAAAAAACAGACACATAGATCCAGGGTAATACAAAGTCAGAAAACTGTGATGGACAAAAAGGAAAGAGAAAATCAGAAAAGTAAAATAAATAATTTTAACTCACCTAGGTACAATTTTACGTCTAGAATTTAGTATTTAGGTTGTGGCAGGTTGAAAGTAAATGCTACTGTTGTTGGTTTACAGTTCAGCGTCTCAGCAGTAACCAAGCAACGGCTGAGCCTGTCCTGTAAACAGCTAACTGGGATTGTTCAGGAGGGTGGGGGCTAATAGAAACACATGCCATCTCGACCAACTGAACTGAAACACGTATGAAGCATTGCCCTATTTCTACAACATGAACAGGGTACAACACATGTACCGCTTATCAAATATGTATAATGTATGTTGGCAAAAAAAAGCACTCTGTGCATCACACACATACAGTATACTCAGAGTGATGAATATTGTGTTGTTCTGTGAGTTTGTTTTTGGAGGCAGTATTTACCTGTGGTCAGGGGTCAAGGGGCAAAGATCAAGGTAGGTGCAGGTCATGCCACCTTCACTGGCCTTGAAACAGTAAAGAAAAGATAAACTTTAATATTTGCTAGAAATTAAAAAGAAATAAACAATCACAAATATTCTCAACACAGTTGTATTGTAGATAATGACCAGAAACAATATACTACATCACTAGCATCACAGTATGTCAACCGCAGCATCTCATTCATCTGCTCATCATCAATATAATGACGATTGCCATCATAACTGACAGCATCATTTTCATTTTCAGCTGAGCAGCACCCACCCGTCTGCGTTCCCGGAGGACGGCTGCCTCTGCTGGGTGGTTGAAGCGGAACCTGTGCACTCCTCCCAAGGTGATCACCATCCCTGGGGACAGAGACACATCTCTTTAATCACAAGCTGTGCTCATCTTGAAGCACTGTGTTGATGCGACAGTAGGTGTATGTGCTGCAGTGTAGGAGTGGGGCATGTGAGTGGGTGTCTATAGGTTTACCCTTGGGAAGAATCTGTGCACCTTTAAGTGCGAGTACAAATATAATTGTACATTAACCCATATACAGTATGTTATCAAATCAGTTTAGTGTGTGTATATAAATTGTACATTAACCTATATATGATATTCAGCATAGTGCAACAATCACATGGCAGGTCTTAATGCTCAGTGTCAAGTTCTGCTCAGGTCACTGAATGTTTATGTCTTTTCTGACAGCATCAGCAATGCTAAAAAGATAATTGTAATATGTTTTTCTATCCATCTATTATTCATCTTTTTTGGTTTGTTTTTTACAAAACAAATTACTTACAGCAGGGGTCTTCAACATTTTTTTAAGCCAAGGACCCCTTAACTGGAAGAGGTACGGATCAGGGACCCCCTACTACATATTGTTTTTTAGTTGCATATAAAACTGGATCTAAAATAACATGTAGGGCAGCCTAAAGCCTTTATACATACCTTTTTAGTGCATAGAATACTATGCTATTAAAATAATAATTGTTGGTATAATTTTATAAATCATGTTTTAAAGTGCTCATATTTAGCTTTTTGGCGTTTTCCCTTTCCTTTATAGTGTTATACATCTTTTTTGTGCATGTAATAGGCTTCCAAAGTGAAAAAGCCCAAAGTCCACCCCAAAGGGACTTACCATCTCCAACAGAAAACACTGTTCACAAACTGCTCCAAACAGCTCTATTGTAGTCCAGCCTTTACTTCCGTGACGAACGTGCATCACATTGTAACACACGTTATAATGCTCGCCTAGCTGCTAGTGTGGCATGCCCTCATAATCTGCTTCTGATTAGCTAGTAGTCCTTACTTAGCTACTGTGCATGTGCGACTCCCAACAAAGATGGAACAGAAGTGAGATGTCTCACTCTGCAGCTAAAACAGAGAGCTCAACACACAGGGTGAAAAATATGGTGTTTTTTGAAAATTAAACCCTGTAAACCTATTTTGATGTAATCTCTAAATACAGTTATGAACCTGAAAATGAGCATAATATGAGCATTTTAATGTTAAACATACATATGGGATATCATTTGGGATGAATGTATCTGTGGATGGCTATCTTAGTGATGACCTTACCTATAGGCCAGTAAGCCTATCATTATAATTGCTAATAATACTGTATGTTGAATTCATTTTAAGACATTTTTAATAAAAAAAAGAAAGAAAAAAAAGAATTTGGTGGCCCCTCTGCAGTAACTCTGAGGACCCCCTAGGGGTCGCGGACCCCCTGTTGAAGAACTCTGGCTTACAGTATGCAGTTTTGATTCTATGTATGTTTGGCATTTATTTTACTATAAGCAATGAATTAATTTACACTCTTTAGTCACCCCTCTAGGTGGTAGTTTGCCATGTCAGCAGTAGAGTCGCTCAGTGACTGTTAAACGGTTTCATTTTGAACGGAACTCTGGGACTTACTGTATATTATTAAGACGTTCCTAGTGTCTTAGTGATACAATGACAAGTAACAAGTGTCGTACTTAGGCAAAGCTTGAGACATGAAAGTGACAATAGCTGCCTAAGGATATTAAAATAAAAATGTGGTTATGATCAGTCAAATAAAAGTCACACGTAAGACGTGCAGTGGGAACAAGACAATGTGAACAAACTGTTCTGTCAAGGACATGAGCGGACCTTGAGCCAGTCTGCAGGCCTCAGTGACTTCTCTGTCGTTGAGCAGGCAGACGGAGCCCGGCAGCGGTGTGAGCGTAACCACACCTCCGTGGTTTTCAATCTCGCAGCTGGCACTGCCCTGCAGAACTGGAAGAGATGAAACACAAATCACACTTATTCATTATTAATTAATTTAATGAACAGTCCATTTTATGATATATAATGTTTGACTATGCATTCTCATAATATATTCTTCTATGTTTCATGTTTTATACTGCATGTTTTGTCTAAAGCTGCCAGTTCTCTGTATTTCTACTCTGCATGGTTGTAAGATGCTGGATGAGGATTTCCACTCGTGTAATGTACAACAGTTGAAAAGAAAAAAAAAAATGACATGACACGTATTATACAATTTGAAAAGAAATATATGCAGCTGGATAAGGAAACATGGAAAGCAAATGAATAAATAATACCTATATGTGGTTCTTCAAACTGATCCTGAGGTCCTATGTGGGTGACTCCTTCCTGTACGAACAAAAAAAACATTGTGTAAACATGGCAGCTATATTTAAAATCTACATCAAAACAACTACTGTGCATTCTGGACATTAAGCTGGTTATGCTACACAAGCAATAGTGGATCTAATGATGACAAGAATTTTACACAATGATTTGGAGAACTATCGATATTTCAATTCTAATCTTGCACTTAGCTGTAAGAAAACATATCAATTGTTTACTTTAACGTTTTATGTAATGGGATAAAAGGCTTTCATATATGGCGTCAAGACCACATGTGTTCCCAGGTGGCCTCGGCTCTTCACATGCAGGAAACAGTGTAATTGTCAGGCCTAAGGGTATGCTTGTCATTGTCAGAATCAGGACAGCTTGAGCTCCCCTGAGTCCTAGCCTCAGAACTAAGAGCCTCTTATCCAACCCCACTTTATGCATTGCGGAAGACACACACACACACACACACACACACACACACACACACACACACACACACACACACACACACACACACACACACACACACACACACACACAATCGACAGGACAGTTGGAGGGTAGAGTGAAAGGAAAAGACAGTAGAAACGCACCTTTTCTCAAGGGTTTTTCTAGCAGAACAGAGAAAAATAGTAGAAAGGAGGAGGGGAAAGAATCTAGTAGAAAAAAAGACATGGTTTTAGTCAAGACAGCTGACAAATCAGGTACTTTAGAGTTGGAGAAAAGTAGAGCAAATGCAAAGAATTTCAGTTTGTGGGAGTTTGTGTCGTGTTGTTCAAATGAGTGATGTGCATTCCATTCTGATATTTACTCTAAGAAAAGCACTGCACAAAATGAATAAAGAAAAAACTTCTTCAAGGAGGAAAATTAAATAATACCAAAATACAACAACATTACTCTTTATGGACACAACATATCCATTTGCCTCTTATCATCATACCCTGAGGTGATAGAAGACGACCCCGGTGCTAAGAACATCTCCATCCAGAGTAACCAGGTGTGGTTGGAAGGAGTTGATGAGGAATCCGGCCCGGTCTTGGTTGATGTCCACGCTGTACTGCTCCAGCAGCTCCTTCTTGTCTCTCCAGCTCTCCGACCAGTCCTTCGTCAGCTGCTCCACCTAAGGAGGAGACATGGAGGAGGGTGATGGAGGTAGGTAATTAAAAAAAAGGGGGGTTGAAACCAGAGGTGGTAAATATCTGTGGTCAGGGAGACAATGATTATACCAATATAAACAGCCACTACTGCTACTACTACTACTGCCGCTGCTACTACTCCTTACATTTCATAACTTCTTTTAAGAAGTTTCAAAGTCAGAAGAAAAACATACTGTGTCACAGATATGTACTTCCAACACACAGATTTTGTGATATCCACTGCTGACACATCTGCTGCCATCCCGATACAACAGAGGTAAACGAAGCTCAATACATTTAAAAAAAACATACAATTGAAAATATCAACAGGGATGTTTTATTCAAGAAACAATGTCCTAGTTACTCATTCTAATCCCCAGACTCGCTGAGAATTTTCCTCATTAGATTCGACAAATAGCAGGCAATAACCAAAATCTAGGGGTGTGGTGGGGGTGGGGGATAGCTAGCTGGATACAGCAAGGATTTAGTCGAAAGAAAATGTTTAATGTGACTTGGGTGAACTGAGGTTGATATCATACACATTTAGGAATAAATGTGCATGACATATCTTATCTTTTTTTTTATTATCAATTTGTGGAGTGCCAAACTCATGATGCTTGATTTGTCCAGGACTACTGTATCTGTCAGGCAGATGTAACCATGTGTGTCCACCCTATGTTACCTTTAGTTCGTTCTGTAGCACGATGTCAGAAAGATTTCCATCCCTCTCATCGCTAAGGGATGGACTGGGATTACGCCGCTGTCAGTCAAGAGGGGGAAAAATGATCAGTTAAAATACTGCGCAAAAGGAAAATGTCACATGCGTTACAATGCAATTCAATCTTTACCACACATGGGAATACAATTGTCACAAAGACACAAAGCACTCTATAAAGCCTTTGCTACAAAAACGTGCAATGTGGGAATCGTAGGGTGTATCCCTCAGAGAGTGAGCGCTATGCTCTAGTGATGAAAGGTCACCATACCATTTCAAAGCTGAGCAGCATGCTCTTCAACCTGTCAATCTCCTCTCTCAGTTCCCTGATCAGGCGTACATTGGCATCCTGCACAGAAATAGAAGTACACCTTAAAGCTATAGTGTGTAGTTTCTGCCGCTCCCATGAGGAATTCTAAGTAATATCAACAAAACTGTCAGCCCATCCACATGACACAAGCCTTCCGTGATCGTGAATGTAACAGACGTTCATTAATATCAAAAAGTTTCACACTAAAGCTTTAAACTACTCAACACATTTAGATCAAACATTAAGTCTTGGCATTGGACTCTTAACAGCCACTGACCTCATTAACCCGAGGCTTGTTGACAATATTTCTGGCATGGGCCGCATAGCGCAGGGTGCTGAGGGTCTCGTTGTAACTGCTAGCCGAGGGTGAGACCGCTGCAACACAAAAACACACCAGTAAAGAAACACAGCAATTAGCACTGACGTCACAAAAAAAATTAATTTCAGGAGTGAGCCTTAAGGGACCATACCAGTGGTTTTGCCAGCGTGTGGTCACATTACTCAAACCATTTTCACAAAGCAAACCATTACTTTTTAGATTTAATTTCCAACTTTCCAGACAGCCATTCGATTATATACAAAAACATAAGAAATGCCTTGCAGACTTCTATTTTTATCAAAGTTACATTATCTTGTCGTGATACTGCTGCAGCTGTGAGGAGCGTTTTTTTTTTTTAAGTCTTCAATATTGGTGAGTTTAAGTGCTTATAAGAAACTCTATAACAAGAGGGATTTAAGAGTTGTCTGGCATAAAAAAAACTAGCAAATTTACATTTTCACTATCAATTATTCCTTTCATTTTCCATATTTTCCTTTAGGGTTTGATATTGATAAACAGATAAGCGCTTGATCGCAACACTGTTCAACTATAAACCTTCAGTTAAAGCTTATATATGCATATGCAATTTATAGTTAATGAACCAAAACGTGCAAAATCTCAGCCATATTCCTTTCACAATACTGACATGTGTTCCACTTACTTGCAATTATGGCTGCTCCCTCTTAGTCGATTAGTCGACTAATCGGTCGTTTTGGTCTTAGTCAACTTAGATTTCTTTAGTCGATTATTCATGTTTCATTCTTTTTTCATGCTGAATGACTTATTTCCAAGAAACGTACGAGCACATCTCTGGTAAACACAAGAATTAAAGTGGTGCTTTTGCACGACTCTTTGCGGAGAAACTCAGATTTACAGATCTGTCGATTAAATCAACTAATCGATTAGTCAATACAATTAAATGAGTGTTAGTCGACTAAGAATTTCTTCATTCGAGCACAGCCCTACTTGCAATCATGATGGTCTTGGAGTTGCCGCCCAGGCTGTCTTTCAGCAGCCAGGTTAGGATCGAGTCTCTGTAGGGGATGAAGCAGTGCCTCCTCCCGCCTCCTCCAGACAGGGAGCTGCTGTGGCTTCCTGCCGTGCTGCCATCGCCCTCAGATGCCATGCTGTTGATACTCTGACAGCTGCTGGACATCTGGGAGTTCTGGGCTGTGGAGGCAGTGGCAAGAAGATGTACAAAAAGTGGAGGGATTAATGGAGAGAGTGCTACAGAAGAGAAGGAAATACTGTGAGGATCAAGTAAATGTGTAAAGAAAAACAGGAATTTGTGAAGGTCCGTGCTAGATTTAATTCCAAATAAAAAAAACTTTTTTTAAGACATCATCACTTGAACTCCAAATGGAATCATGAGCAGTGTCATCATTTACCAAGAGCAGATATGACGATGCCCAAAGTGACCAGTGACTTGTTGATGTTAGAGCCCTCTGTCAGTCTATCCCTGCAGTAGTGGGGGTCTGCCCGCTCACTGTCAGAAACAACATAAACACAACATGAGGTACATGTTACTTATAATGATTAAAGACACAGATTGCCCAACAAAAATGTGTGGAAATGAAAAAAATCTCAGGGCTGTAGCCAAGATCCACTAGGGGGCAGTTTAATCAATGACTTTGACTCAAAAGATGTTGAGCAAAAACATACAACAGAAGGAAATAACAGTTTCACCTCCCAGCCAAGTCCACCAGGTTAATCTTGCTGACAGTTTCTGAAGGAAGGTTTTTTTCTAGGATTGCCTGTGGAGAAAAAGACAAGAGGAATCAGACTGGCATCTGCAAATACTGATACGTGTCCCACCTGAAAATAGAGACTAACAATATTAACCAAACTTTGGAATCCATTTAAAAGTTAGAAAGAGGACCGTTAGCAGATTGACTCATTCACAGATGAGTGTAGCTGTTATATAGAAGCTAATTGGAGAGCTGAGAGAGATGATGACCTGTGTGTACTGGATGGTGAAGATGGCGTGGGATCTGCTGCTGGCATCGTGGTTGTGGGTTGCTGCGGTGATTCGGTTGGCAATGCCTTCCTCCAAAAGATCCATGGCATGCTTGCAGTCTGAGACCACGTGCTGCGACAGGTCTGATTAGAGAGAAACAACATACTGAGAAATCTAAAGCAAAAAAACCAAAGAGGTTAAGTTTAAACATCAACCTCAAAATGTTTACTAATTGACTTAATTTCCGCAGTGGGAAGTAACTCCTGTTAAACTTAGGGTGGAAAACTCGGTGTTTGGTGTTTTAAGCCCCCAACGTCATCTTACAGGCAGCACTGCCTGGAAGGCACTAGGATTAGGCAACGGTTAGTGTTAAGGTTAGGGGTTAGGTGCCTTGAAGTCGACGGTTGCAGCGCTGCCTTGAAGTCGACGTTGGGGGCTTAAAACACCATCGAGCAGAAATCTCCCTGTAAGAGTAAGAGTAGTACAAGATGCACATTATACAACAGCTGGGAATTTTAAAAAAAACTTGATTTTTCAAATAAAATTTAAAATAAAAAATATTGAAAGAAATGACGCTAGAGGATATATAGGTTTCACTTTTTAAGGTTATAATTATGTATGGCTAACTGCCATAGGAATATTAGTAAAAATAATAATAATATAAAAGATACGCTATTTAACACTTTTTGTAAACATTTTTTAGAGATAGCTCTGAAAAACAACAAGCATTAAACTGATAGTGACCTGACATTGATAACACTTCAGCAAACATAAAAAACAGAGAGATAGAAATGTAAAAAAGACACAAACAGGAAATGCCTCATCAAAACTTGCTGACGCTTGATCTGTAATATTTTCCTACAGCATTTAGAAGCAAAAAACCTCAACAATGCTCTACTTCCAGGTGTGAATAACATCTTAAGAGGCTGTTAAACACATGCGCACACAGAGCCTCGTGGTGCTATAACATGCCTTTCCTTACTCCTGGTTTTAATATGGACATTTTATAAAAATATTTAAATTACTTCAACAGAATGAAACTAACAGTGAAACACTGTTTGATGGACACGTGTTGATGGAGAAGAAGTTTAATAGCTGGGAGCCCTAAATGTGCTCTCTCTGTGTGTGTGTGTGTGTGTGTGTGTGTGTGTGTGTGTGTGTGTGTATATATATATATGTGTGTGTGTGTGTGTGTGTGTGTGTGTGTGTGTGTGTGTGTGTGTGTGTGGTGAAGTGTTCTTCTTGGAACCACAAGGAAATGACTTCACTTCCTCTGGTCAACTGGGATTTCTCCTGATACTGACAATGAAATCATGCGGGGCTTTAAACATAGAAACGCAGGCAAATGAGAGGGAGAGAAGGAAAGAGGGGGAAAGGGTGAGGAGACAGATGGAGAAAGCGAGAGAGTAAAATAAGCTACATGGGGAATCTGGATTAAAGCCATGACGGACAATTCAGGACAAGATCCAAAGCTTAACAACTGAACAAAATTCCATCCCTGACCGCATACCACAGTGACTTATAAACTAAAAACTTACAAGACACAAGCATTACTCTTCTTCGGACTTTGGTATCCACTCTCATATTCACTCTCTTAATGCAAAGTGTTTTAGACAGATTCGTCTACTGTATGATCCACCGCTGAGGGTTTGTATACATTTTGAAAATGGTTATTGGACACTTCTTAGAGCTCATAGCCTGTGAAGGCACCCTAATCATCAAGACCATAACATTCAAATATGGAAAGTCCAAGTGTATGTCTGAGACAAAGTTGCTGCAAGATTATTCTAAAAAAACTTTTGCACAGATTTATCCTCTTATTTTAATCTTGGTGAAATTATCATAGTAAGGTAATGAGAATTTGACGCCTCTAGACCTCTAGAATTTAAGTATTTAATAAGTAGGACAGACTAATAAAGACAAAAGGCAGAAATAATCTGTTGAGTTTTTTAGCTCAACATTTTGTGCAAAACACCTGGAACTGTTACGTTTGAATATTGAATTTAAATTTTAATTCATTTAATTTGTTTTACTGCTTTGTGTTTTTAGATTGATGTCTATTGTACCAATTATCCCCTTTTATGCATCTGTGAGTGCATATTGGTAGGTGTACATGTAGCTGTGTTTGTGTATATATTGTGTATAGGATTGTCTCCCTGTATTTATCATCTCTTTTACATTGCAAACTAATGAAGTGAATTACAACAAATAAAACAACACTTGGTGTTGGGGGCCGCAAGTTGCAAGAGCAGAGAATCAGCATCTTAAGTTTCTTATGTATTCTTGCTGAAAGGGCAAAGAAAGGATGGCTTTAGAATTTAAACTGAGTTTAACATAGAGTTTAGTAGGTCTTTGCTGTCCACCACTTCACAAAGTTCAGATTCAGGGGACCTGAACACTCACCTTGTACATAGGGTCCTTTCTCCGGGTGTTCTCTAACTCTTAGGGAGGCTCTTTTCTTCTGCTCTGCTCCTCTCAGCAGGTCTCGCACACGCTCGTTATAGATCTCCAGGAAGCTGCAGGGACAGAGGGATGAGTGGGCATTCACACAGCCAGCGTCGGCCCTCAGATGGTGCGGCAAAACGCGGGTCTTTCCATTCATTTTGAATGTGGGTACTGCGTTTAGGCTGCAGTGAGAGGTGGCGGGTTTGCCGCAGGGGGGACATGCAACAACAAAAAACGCAGCAGGCCTGCGGCAAAAAGTTGAGACCGACTCAACTTTTGAAGAAACGCAACCCCACATCACGCTGAGGTAGCCAATCATGTAACCGGTGAGAGTCCTGTACAGTAAACAGGAAACATCAATGCCCCTATTGCTGCCACAAGAAAGTTTTAAAACACGAAACAAAAGCACTGAAGTGCCCAGGAGTTTGTGTAAAAGCCCATTCGGGCCGGGCTCGGCCGTTTTTTTTTTTTTTTTTTTTTTTACACAGATCAGGCTCAGGTTGGACTCGGGCTTATTTTAGCTTCTCTCCTCATTGTGCCCATCTTAGTAGCGTGTGACGTGTGTGTGTTTGCGTGTGTAGCAGAGACAGCGCGCATCAGAGAGCGTGCGTCAGAGAGAGAGAGAGAGAGCGCATCAAAGCGAGCACGCGTCAGAGAGAGCTTAAAAGTGATTGATGTTGGTGTAGGGTCGGGCCAGGTTCGGGCTGAAAAAATTGCAGGCGTTGTCGGGCTGGTGTCGGGTAGGGCTTGAACACCACGGGCCAGGGCCGGGTTAGAGCTGGCGCTTTTGGCCCGTGCAGGGCTCTGGTCTACTTGGGGGGTTACAAAACACAACAGGACGTCACACAAATGGGCCGGTTCAGTGACACTCCCCCCGCCATACAACCCTTGCGGAACATCGCCAGATTGCCGTTTCCCTGTCTGAACGCAGCCTAAGACAACATCCTGCTATGACGACACACACTTAATATGATGTCAATGATGATTATTTAATGTCAATTTGCCTATACAGTATACAGTCCCTTTACACAATATGTGAGTTGTTTTGTAAGTTCATCATCTGCATTTTCCCATTTTCATCCAATAAAGGCATTTTGTCTTTAAAGTAGGGGGGTGACACAACACAAAGGCCCCCGGTTTAATGTGAACCGGGTCGTAGTCATGGTTATGATCTGCGTTTTAGACCGCTGGTCCAACCAAACGACCCAGAAACACAGTCTACACAATGGAAATTAATAATTTTCCTTATGAATGAACGTCAGGGAGAACCCATAAAGCATATTTGCGTTTTTCAAATTAACATGGCCTTCAAGACGTTGGGGATAAGAAAAACCGACAAGGAAATCCAGTTTTTGATATGCACTGTTTTGCCTGCAGCTTTGCAGCATAACTGTTTGAATGTCAACATCAGGAAACCGGTAACTTAAATTGCAAGACATTCACACAGTCAGACATTAATAACACAGTACCTGATCTCCACTCTGCTTGAGTTTTGCCCATCAGAAAAAGTGTCTTCAGACCTAAAGAGACCCTGCAAGGAAAAGAGAAATGCAGTTGACTTTACACTACAACACTGGATACACAAATAGTTGAATTATTAGTACATTGAACTGTACAATCCCCTAATGTACCTGACAGATCCGAGGAGTCAAGCCAATGGAGTCCTGACATCGTACAGAAGAGAAACAAAAAACAAAACGGAAAGTGAGGTAGTATTGTTTTGACAGCTGCCATGGAGAATTGGGTCACAACTAAATGTTGCTGTTCATTACAGAATGTAACATTTGCATATTTGCAGTGCAGCATGGTTTGAGTATAGATTTTGTGTAACAGTTGCATTGCCTAAAATGTGCCTGGTGAGTATGTACTATATAGTGCCATGCAGTGATTTTACCGGTGTCCCCATCATGGTGTACGTCTTTCCAGATCCTGTTTGGCCATAAGCAAATAGACACACATTGTAGCCCTCTGAGGCTGCGGACAGCACCGACACACCCAGGTCCTGGAACACCTAAAGAACATTAACACACACAACCTAAATCACAAATACACAAAGAAAGACTGACTAAAACTAGGTCAGAACATGCCCTATATGAGATGTCTATATAAATTTATACCTGGTGCAGTCAAAAATGTCTAGATAATTAAGAAGGGTGCTGATTCAGGATGTCAATTCAAGTCTTTTAGGTAGGTAAGAATGAGAATGCCTGAAAACCCATCTGAAAGCGTGTTTTACTAGAAAAAAGTAGGTGCTCCTGTGGGCTGATGAGGTATTTACAGTGTAAGCCGATGTCCTTGATCTTAATCGCATTGTGTTTTTACACGAGTGTAGATTTACACCAAGGTTTCACAGTCACAATGCTGTGGCACCGGGCCAGTGGTGGAGAGGTAATGTTGCTTCCTGCTGAGGTGTTTGGGTAAGGAGCAGGGAGGTCAGTTAATAATCTGGGTAAACAACTTTGCAAAATGTGTATGTGAGAGAATCAAATGTGAGGGTAAAAAAGTGACTGGGTCAGGAAAATAAACCTTGCCTAAAAAGGTGCTGTGGTGAGACGGGGGATCCGTGAGATTCCCACTCAAAACAACCAACTTAAGCCTCTTGTTTTCCTTCTCTCAGTGTGTCTGCATCTGAGAGTCTGGAGATTATTTAGCACGAGGCCTAATCAATGACAACTTTAACTTGCCAGAAGGTGTATGAAATGTTACCAATTAAAAAGGTCCCAAGGAAGGAAGCTGCTGTTTATGGTGCTGTTGATTGGTCGTTTCAGCTCTATATTTGGCACCATTGTCATTCAATTTACACTAGTTGGAAAAACTGATGCCAGGGGAGAAATATGGACCTAATTCACTTTCAGAGCTGACAAAGCGCAAACCAGCATATTAAATTAAAAATTATTATTAAAATAAAATTATTAAAAGTGTCAGCAAACCTGTTTTTTTTACTTGGCGTCACAGAGGCATAGAATTTGCAGATACTTATCTTCATATGGGTGTCAAAGTCAAATATCTTTGCATTGTGAGAGCACAACGGATACATAATGGAACACCTTGCTCCACACGACACATTGTGAATGGTGAGCAATGTGGGTGTTTTCTGCGCAATATCATTTATTATAGGTCAGCAGCGGCTATAGTATTTTCTGTATGTGCATGTTACTGGTTAGAGGTAAGTTGGGGCAACCTGATCTAGAGCAGACCTGAGACACAGCACATTCCCCCCCAGAACCATAACACACCTTAGGGATCAGTGAGGGGTCCTGAACCACAGATACTGGTGGGTAAATACACAGAGGAGAGAGGAGGAATGCTCGCAAAGCTACCACAACCTCCACGGATCAAACACAGAAATCTTTTCAACATACCTCCCGCGTGTGTGACGGCCAACCACTGTCGGGAGAAGCGAGAACCTGGAGCTAAGCCTGTGTATACTCTAGGCTTACAAAACGGTGGGAAAAGGCCCTGGCCTTGTGAAAGCACCCTGAAAGGATTCAATGCTCATCTGGTTGTTCTCAGGAGTGTGTAAAATATGTGTGTTAATATTCAACAGCCTTAGGATTTCTCTGAGAAATATAAAATGTTCAACACTCACACAGAGATCAATGTCTTATCTAACCACAGTGGACCAACTGATAAAGCAAAAACCAGCGTGCAAACAAACAGCCAAAATGTGATACAGAATACTGATTAACTGCTTGAAATGTTAATCAGCACCATAGGTCCCTAGAATATAGTAAACATAATGTTTTCAGTTACTTTGCTTTCAAAAGCCACAGAATATGCAGTTGAAACATTTTTGCCAAACAAAATATTTTTCATTTATTGATTAATCTGCTGATCATTTAATCAATTAAACAAGTTAAAGAATAATGAAAAATAAATAATGTAAAAAAAAATTATTTTGTTGTTGTTGTTGTTGTTCTTTCAGTAGGGCTGCAACTAACGATAATTTTCATAGTCGATTAATCTGTTGATTTATTTTCTCGATTAATCGATTAGTTGTTTGGTCTATAAAATGTCAGAAAATGTTGAAAAATGTGGATCAGTGTTTCCCAAAAGCCCAAGGTGACGTCCTCAAATGTCTTGTTTTGTCCACAACTCAAAGATATTCAGTTTACTGTCACAGAGGAGAGAAGAAACTAGAACAATATTCATATTTAAGAGGCTGGGATCAGAGAATTTTTACTTTTGTCTTAAAAAATTACTCAAACCGACTAATCGATTACCAAAATAGTTGGCGATTAATTTAAGAGTTGACAACTAATCGATTAATCGTTTTGCAGCTCTAGCTTTTAGTTTTACAATTTATTTTATTTTAGATTTTACTTTACTCTTAATATTTTACTTGTAGTGTTGTAATGCTAGTTCAAGGCACTTTGATGAAAGATTTTTATGATGGATGTTTAAAGAAAAAGGTTAGAAAAAATTTCCATCAATAAACAGATTTAAAAATAAATAAATAAATAAAAAATGTCCGACCAACAATCCAAAACCAAAGACATTACATTTACTATCATCGAAGAAAATGAGCAAATATTCACAATTTAAAAGCTGGAACCACTGATTCCTTTGGCAGTTTTTGCTTAAAAAATTACAAATCGATTATTAAGATCGTTACCAGTTCATTTTCTGTCAATCAATTATTAAATTATCGACTAATACCATTTACAGAACAAGAAGTATGACTAATGCTACCCTGCTTTTTACTGAGATGCAAAGTATTAGTTACATTTATTACACTCCGATTACAGGAATCATTTTACATTTCTGATAATAGCTGATTATTCATTAAAAAAAATTAACAAGCTTGATAATAGATTAAGCCTTTAAGTTATGACAGTTTACGGACTAAACTATTTATCAAAAAAGAACTACATAGAATATTAAATGAAGAAAATAACTGTTACCTAAACCCTACAAACACATTTTTCATTACTCTGTAGCCTAGCCAACCATCTGCAGACAACAGCCACGTGGAACTAGTAAAAGTGCTGCCACAACAGCTGTCTTACTCAATGACCTTATAAATCACCCAGCAGGCACTGTGGTAAAGACATCCAACACATCATTATTCTTATGTATGGAATCCATTTCAACACGTTTAGCACTAACTACTTTCCAATTATTCTGTAGACTATTTCATTGAATATATCGATTAATCGTGTTTAGTTTTTTTTTTTAAGTCAGAAAATAGTGGAAAATACCCATTATGCCGAACATGACTTATTCAGATTGCTTACTTTATCAGACTTACATTTTAAAAACCCAAATTAATATTACATTTACTATCATACATGACAAAGAAAAGCATAAAATCCTCACATTTCAGAAGACGTAAACAGAATGTTTGGTCTTTTTGCTTGGCATGTGACTGAAGTGATAAATCAGTTACCAAAATAGCTGCTGATTAATTTTCTATCAACTGATTGATCAAACAATAGGCTAATTGGTTCAGCTCTAAGCCTAACTAACTGCTGTTACATCTATTTCCCCAGAGACCTTGCTAAAAAAGCCGTGAATGTAAGCAATATAGTGTACATAAACCATAAATTAATTTTAGCCAAGAAAGTATAACCTATTTCCTAAATTTTATTTCATGTCAAAAAGAAAATGAGTACCTTATGTAACTGTTGCCCAAGAAATAGTAATGTGACAAAGTGCGCAGCCCCCTGGAGTCCAGACCACCAAGCGTTGCCCCCTGCCTCTTGGCTGAATGGAGGCTTAAACATGAAGACAAAAAGCTGCGCCGCCCCAGTCTTGTCCTCATCCTAATGTTCAAAAACAGACACGGACACCCTCTCCTCCCTCACACAGAAAATCAATACGGCTCTTGTTAAAGCTGACCCTCTTAAACTTACTCTATGGGGGCTACGACTACGACTGAGGCTGAGGGTCCCTGCAGGCTTAGCACAAAGAGCAGGAACTCCACTTCAACTGTGCACGTTCTCTCTAAACTTGACTCTCTCTTTTCTCTCTGTACACTATTCCTTTTATTTTATCTGTTTCTACCTCTTTTTGCCCATTTAGTTTTATCAAAAATCTGCAAAATACTTTAAATGACCTCTGAACAAAACCACAAGAGGAAGCATAAACTTATTCCAACCTCTTGAGCGAATTAAAACTGTATGTACGAGTTTGTCTAGACAGGCCATGTCGGGCAACATTAAAACAATCCTGTCGTTTGTCATTACGGTCACACCAAATTATATCAGAAGACTGTAATTTGTGCCATCGCGCTCCGGCTGCATAAATGGACATAATGGCCCTGTGTCACAACCTACTTTCACAGTTTCCCTGCAGCATTGGGAGGTATTTTTGGACAAACAAAGCAGTTGATGTAAGCGACAGGTTGCATTGTGGGAATGGAAATGTACTCCAGGATCAAATGAAGCAGGAGAAAAAACAGCCTGGAGATAAAGCAACTGGGCCAGAGCCACAGTAAGCTTGCAGGCTTGTCGGTCGCCTCAAAACACACAAGGGACAGACTAAACACCTCCATTAACAGGAAGGCGGTTGTCATCAGCAGGCCACTGCACGTGCATGTGTATGTGCTTGTGCCACTGCACGTGCATGTGTATGTGCATGTGTGTGTCTCTGCTCGGTTAAGCCACTTAGAGGAAACATCATCCACAACAAGGACAAAAGCCTCACAGTTTGCTTCCCTTTCTGACAAAAAAAAATGTGCAAACAATCAAACAATGAAAGAGGAAAAGCAGAATATAGATTTCATTCTTCTACAGGAAATGCAGGTCAAACTCATCCGGTCAAAACAGAGAGTTAGGAAGGAAGAATTAAACAAGGCTTTGGGGTAAGAAAAGGTGGCAAAGGGGCTCCAGATCTAGCAGAAGGCAAAGAAAAGGAGAGTCTGCTTTAGCTTAAATGCATGACATATACTGTGGAGTATTTATGAAGCGCAGGTTATGATCCAAAACATGGCCTTTTGCACAAGTCATCCACTTCCTCCCATCTTTGCCTCATAAAAATCATATGATCAAGTAGAAAAACAGCAACATCAGAGAAAAGAATTGTCGCTTTAATTGCATGTCACAGAATGCTGCTATACGTACAGCATTTTCCTTTCATTTTTTATTATCCAGTCATGCAGGGATGCATTAACAGAGATATTTGGCTGCATAATACTCTCATCTGTCAATGCCACAATCACAACACACTACTATCTCCAAGATTAATATTTTAAGCAATGTAATGTCAGCAGATGGAAAGAGAGAGCATGTTAACGCACACACAAGTTTAAATTAATACCGCCACATGATATGCATGACAGACAGTTTTAAATAAAGTAGTGACATACAAAGAAATGTTATCTTGTACAATCCTACTTTGGCAACAGATATCAAAAGGAACGTTGAAATGTCACGTGTGTGTCTAAGTTGAACCAGACCTCTTTCAGGAAAATGAGGTCTCCTGAAAAACAGCTGGGTTTCTTGTCAGAGATCTGCACCATGATTTAAAAAAAACAAAAAACTGTGTTCCATGTTTGTTTTGAAACACTTTTTTCCTAAAGTGGCAGCCTAGTTGGTGGCCTGGTAACACAAAAAATAGTGGAGGAAGGCAGCAGAGCGGGTGAGAAATGTTGAAAAAGGACAGCAATAGAGAAAGACAGAATGATAAAGACTGACAAGAGTGAAAAAGTAATGGTGTAATGCCTATGTAATGAGTTAAGTCCTGTAATCACTGGCTGTGGAAAATGCCAATTGCTGGTCTGGTTTTATGTGGCCTTGCCTTACACTAAACCCTGGAGAAGTATTTATGTGAAGTGTGTGTGTGTGTGTGTGTGTGTGTGTGTGTGTGTGTGTGTGTGTGTGTGTGTGTGTGTGTGTGACGTCGTCAAGGGTGATGGCAAATGGCCAGACAAGCAATGTGAAGCACTTCGCCACATTTAAAAACTTTAGCTTCTCAGTGCTTTTGCCAGGTTTGACGCAACCAAGAGGACCGAGATTTATTTTCCCTCCACAACTGCGCTCACTGGGAGGACGTCTCTGTGCTCAATGGAAAGACTTGACGCTGCAAGCGAAAAAATACATGCAAACGGAGATGCAACTTTCTCTCAAACGGTCAGTCAAACAAACAAAACTGCTATCTACTTGTGTAAAATATTTTCCCCTCACTCTGCTCCATGTCCAGGACTGGACAGCTGCAGAATAGACGAGGGTTGCTTGGTTCCCATCCCATGCTTTCCAACTGGGTTACACAAACAGCTGGGCTCTGAGCAAAAACTAAATTCTTTTGTTTAGACACAGGAAAAGAAATGTCACTGGAGATTCTTGTCCTGACTTCCTGCTAGAAATCTAGGTTAGAGAATCAGAAGTGAAAGAGGGGGACATTTGTAGAGTGGACTACAGTGAGGGAGGGAGGGAAGGCGGACACAGACAGGGAGACAGAATCACATGCAGAAAGAAGAGACAGAGAGGAAGCTGTATGGCGGGGAGTTAAACAACGCACTCGTTTGTCACACTTGGACAGAATTTGTAGGTCAAAAAAGCATGGGAGGGCAGAGAGGCTGCAGGAGAGGGAGGAGGGAGACAGAGATACACAAGCCAGACAGATAGGCTGCTCTTCATTACTCAGGCCTCCCTACACATGGGAATGAAGGACAGTGGGGAAAGAGAGGAACACAGGACAGGAAAGTGAATAAAATGAAGGCAGGAGGCTCTCTGGAATTGAATTCCATGTTTCAGTGTACACTTTGGTTGCAACTGACACTGGGGCAAAAGGAGAGACATAAAACAAATAAATAAAACCATATCTGGAGAGAGTTTGGGGATTTGCTGCTCCTCCCCCAACCTTGTTAAAGTGACCATAACACAACTGTAGAGCGGAGCTGCACGTCACACTCTTTATGGCAGGCTGGAAATGACTTCCCCAGCCTTCAGACTGATGGGAGCCTTGTGTGATATCCATAGGGCACCTTCACTAGGGAATTAACTGGTGCAACATTACTACAGTTTGACATGAGCTCAACTACTATTCTTACACTATTGGATATCATTTGAGTGTGTGATTTGAAAACCCTCACTCATTGGTTAGTCCATAAACATTAAAACTATGGCTGAATACTATGTAGAAAATATGCGATTAAACAAAGACCGCCTAGTTCTGTCCTTTAGTTTAGTGTAGTCCTTTGTGATCACTTATTTTATGTTATTGACACACATGTGTATTTCTGTAGCCAGATGATGTCACAAAGTGAGCACATACATTTTACACAATTTTTTTTTAGTTATTTTAACAATACAAAAAATACTGCTTCTAATCACTCACTCCTTGTTCCATGACCTAATTTTCTACCAGGTTTTTGAGATAAGAACAAAAACAGGGCCAAAAACACAACCTTCTTCCTATAAAAAAAGAAATGCAGCAATACAAACACAAATTCGGTTTGAAGGTCATCGAAAAGGTTGTTCTTATCACTGATGGCAAAGAAAAAGCTGTAACCTGCCAAAATAAAAGAGAACCTACAGTGTGTCTACCATGTTTGTGAAAAGGTTTCTCTGCTGTCTCAACTCAGTCTTTATGAAATACAGTGGTCAGATAGAACAATAATACTCAATAATAATCACATCATGGCCATTTTTACCTAGCCTGACAAGCCAGACCCAACATCTGGGAACGCACCATTGGCAGGGCTCAAACCGAGGGGCGGGATAAACGGTTGTCTTTCAAATTCCCTCTGCCGTATCCAGTCGGCAAAACTCCGAACACATCTTCCTATTTTAAGAAGGACTTCAGTGCTTAACTCCAAGTCTTCCAGAGTCGCGGCCAAATCCGATTCGAAAGACCGCTGTTCGTCCGCAGCAGCAGCCATCTTCTTTGTTTTCAAGTAGCAGCAACTCTGCCATCCTTATGTTAACCCACCCACCAACTCTATACACGACGTGATTGGCCTAACCAGAATTTGGTTTTTCCAGCTCGCAAGCCAACGGAGAGTCGCTAGACTGACCCTGGCTGCAAATGACATTTGCTGCCGCTAGGGTGTGTCTAGATTTCTAGGCTAATTTTTACCATTTTATAGACAACATTTTTTATTGAGAAAATAATTGGCGGATAATTAAATCTTAGTTAGATCTTCATCAGTCAGTTAACAAAAGATTTAACTTTGGCACCCAGATTGGCAATTGACAGTGTGCCGTTAGAGTTATAATTTGCAGACTGTACTCTTCTTTTTAAGAGGAGTTACATGCACCTTTTGTGATGTACATCCATCCAACCACATGTAGTCTCTCTTACAACTCCTCGCAGTTAGTCCATACATAAATCATAGGTGCTCGTCCTGCATTTGTATGGCGTAGATTGTAGATCTCCTATTTCTTTGTTGACAGCATGTGGTTTATTTGGTGCCCAGTTTGTGGTTAATTCAAACCAGGCTGAACTAGACCAGACTGTGTTAAGGGGGGAGTAAATGCACACGTGTGCGTGGAGGATACACAGAGAAGCTATTCTCTGTCACTAGTCTACAGCACCGTTGACACACAGACCTAGAAAACACTGTGAGCATAATCAAATCACAAACACACACACACACACACACACACACACAGAAGAGGAGGAGGAGAAGGAGGAAAACCCCAGCAAGCCAACTCCTTTTGGCAATAAAAAACAGCATTGTGCTCTGAGACGAATCCTCAGCAGTGACGTCCTTGCGCTGAAATTTAACTGTAAAAAATGACTTAGTGAAGCAGCTGTGAGTTTGGCAGGCGAGAGCTGGGGGCTGCAGACGCACAGTGGACCCCCTGCCCATTTCCCCTCCTGCCCTCCGCTTCTGCTCCTCCTCTACCCGAGGAATTCACATTTGTACTCTCTCTTCGTGCCTAATCAGTTTCTCTTGCCATTCCCCGTCTCAGTCCTCTGCTTTTCTTTTCCTTCCCTCTCCCATGTTTCTTACTGTCAGAAGCAATAAACAAGCTGAGGGTTTTGGGTTATTAAATAGTGGAAAAAGCGATTTATTAGTTCAATACCTAGCCCCAAAACAAAAGCAGTGTTTAGACAAACAGTCCCAACAGCTGGCCCCCCTTATGGATTATGGATCTCTTCCAAAAACCTACCGCATTTCTGTCTACTCTCTCCGTTTTAACGGTGTATGAGGACGGAAACCCTCACAAGTATGTGGTGTAAACGATCAGTGATGCATGGACATGTACAGCCGACAGTACAGCGCAGGAGTGGGGAGGGGCCGGCAGCCAGTCTCTGAGGGGCACTGGGTGTGGTGGGATAGCACTGGACTGGAAAAGCAAGAGTTAAGATCCCCTTGTCTCATTCCACCACTGGCTCAGATTGTCTCAGTCTCATGGGGAGCAAGTCTGTCTTTCTGCTCTAAAAAAAGAAAAGCATGTTTAAAGATATTTTAAAAGTAGAAACTGAAAAATCCAGGGCTGGCAAAAACAGCATCAACTCATTAATGTGTTAATTATGTATGTAGTTGGATCCCAGCTAAGAGAGAAACTAAATCCATACCCTCACTTGAGAGCCAAAATGTAATGCTATTATGTGAAACGAGGCGACACAACAGTGTGGAAAATTTAACATCAAGTCCCAACATTGCTGTAAGATTTTGGTTAGGTGGATAACAAATCTGCCTCCTAAACCCACCACTTAGTCAGGCTCGTCACTGTTCTAAAAAGCAATTTGTCTGGTAAAATATTTAGAATGGCTCTTGAACGATAGTGTCCACCTGCGGCTGTGCTCCATTAATCTGGCTTGCTGCCCTACAACCCAAACACAGCATTTTCTTCTTTTTACATCTACCAGAGAAATGCCTAATTCAAATATATACAACTGTGACGTGATCGGTAAATGGCTGACGTGGTCTTCTACAGGATTCTTTGTTAAAAAGGCAATTCTTTGGATTCTGGTGAAGGAAGAGGGGTCAAATATAAAATCCAGCAGCTCTGTCCTTCGCTGGTGTCTTTTCGCCCACCCCAGGTCAACAGAGGAATGTCTTGTGGCAACCAGGCCACTGTGACTGGACATAATTCTGCTGAGGACAGCGGCAACCAAAGCCAGAGCCAGAGAGAGAAATGAAAAGGAGGTTTAAAAGGACGAAGTGCTGTGTTGTCTGTGTGTGGGCCGTCATCACAGCACGGCCTTTCTCAAACACATACAAAGGCAGCTCTGACAAGAGGAGGGACGGGCAATGAGGGAGTGGCAGAGGATAGAAAAAGTGACTGTAACAGTAATGTAGCAGCTATTGTGCTCAATAATGAAAACTTGATGTAAATACAAATTAGTGAGAGAACTTATCTAAAATATAAAAAAAAGAATAGATTTTGGAGAGCTTTCCTATAATAGACTTGCGGACCACTTCCTTTTTATGTGGAGCCCGTCTCAGGTTCCTGCAACACCCCCCTAATCAAAACAACACAAAGATATCTAATCGCCCAATCAAAGCCAGGACATGAAAAGAGAGATGACTCTAGTAATGCCATGTCTGAGGCAAGAAGACTTCTGGGTAACAGATGGAGCTGATATCATATCCCCCGAGTGGCCATCTGTGTAAAAACATAGACAACACACACACACACACACACGTTTTGTTGTGGTTTGTCTACAAGGACAGCATTTCCTCTGGGCTTTTTTTTCTTCTTGGTACAGAGGTTGTGTTTGCCCAGTGTCAACTTGTGGCCAAAAGCCTGAATCAGCACGCACTTGGTCTCCACCCACGAGAGGGCATATAACATGGCACTAAAACAAGACAAATCTTGAGGTACTGCCGCACAAGTGGCTCCCTGTCAAACCAGATCCTACCAAATTACACATATACTATATGCATCTATAACAAAGGACATAAACCGTTGACTAATCTCACTTACTATACTGACTGCAATGTTCAATTATGAAAATGCCATGTAAACAGAAAATATGTCGTGATTTTTTTTTCACCAGGAGAACCCTCTTTGTGTTGGATTTCCTGTCACAATCCACTTTTGCGTATATCTGGGAAGGAATCTGTCAAAGCACTGTTTATTTGCTATATTTCCACTAAAATAACGACAAGGAGGAGGAACCACAGTACAGTTGGGTTTGAGGCTGAATACTGGATGTAAACTCTTATGTTGTCATTATTGAGGCTACGCCTCAAAGCATGTAAATGGAAAAAATATTGGAATGGTGTAGTAGATCAGTGATTATTTGGTGAACATTGGAATACTACCTTATGTAGAGTAAGGCCAGAAGGTGGATATTCCAGTGTTTACTGAATAGACACATTTAGTTAGGGAGTTAGGTTATTACCTCCTCCTGCGAGGCATAGTGAGGCTCTGCAGGGTCCACCGACCAGTAGCAGTAGTCAAAACAATACTCCAGAAGCTTCTCCCTCGAATCTACAGCACCGTCTGTACGTCCATCCAGCTTCAGGGAGGAAAACAGAAGAGTAAAGTACAAAAGGATTACTTTTTACAAATACTTAATTTGGTAAGTACAAGAAATAAATTAATTTGTCTTTCAATACTTAATAGCTAATTAATTGCATACTAAAATGTATAAGGATAACACCTGCTTATATTTAATAACATAAACAATTGAGCAAAAAAGAAAAAGGAGCTATTTTAAAAAAAAAAGATGTGTGTATGGGACTGCTATGGAGTGGAATTGCAAGCAAGTTGTTTCCATTCATTAGCCACGCATTCAATCCTCATCCAGTTCTTTAGTCGGCTCACTGCATCAACGGTAAACACCTTTCTGCTTACTGTGAGTGAACCCTGAACGGAGGAAAGACAGCACATTAGCATTAGGACTTGCCCAGGCACAACAGTTGCACTGGAGAAACCGTACGGCATCTAAACATTTCTTCTAAATCACTGCTTTCAACCTGGAGAACGCTATTGTTCTCACTGGGAGCACCTGACTTTGAGTGGAAATATGTTAATATATGTTAAAAAAAATGTTAATACAGGGTTGTAAAGCTCTTCAGGTGTGCCCACTTTACTTAAAACTTACTCAAACTATTTGCATATAGAAGAAATTATTTAAGGTTGTTAGCGCTGTATTTTAGCTGCAATTAATCTTTTTTTTTTTTTAGGTAAATGTCAGTGGAGAAAGTGTCTTTCTCAATGATTTTTGATAGAGCTGGGTAATATATTACTATAATATTATAAGGCCTGGGTTAAATAACAGTTGTCCTGATAAAACAAAACATTGTTCCAGCATAACAGTTACAATATTCAGTATCTATTCAGATGTTTTAGCACGATTAAACAGCTTTAAATTCTAATTTCAATAATGATCTGCTCCTTTTAAAAATATTTGATTTAATACATTGAAATTGATTATCTGTGCGGACCAGTTATTTAGATTAACCTATGTATGTAGAATGTGCCATCACATTATTGGTGTCAAAGTATTGAGTCGCACAGCTCTTGTTTAACAGTGCCAAGAATTTTAAGCCCTTTCTCTTTCATTCTGAAGGCTGAAAACAGAACATGAAATTGGCCTTCCTTATTTGGCATATGAGATTTTGTGTTACTATCAGATTCCAGTGTAATTGCACTGGAAAATGTTTGAGGTGACATCAGGGTATCATGTTTACATTTGGCGAGTGCAGGTTTAGTTGCAAAAACAGCATTGTTGGAGCTGGTAAAAGTTAAAATGTCTTGCTCAAGGACACTTCGGTGGTAGAGTCACATTACGGAGAGGGCTGGGAAAAGGGTCCTTTAGTCACTTGT
Source organism: Perca flavescens (assembly GCF_004354835.1). Lineage (NCBI taxonomy): Eukaryota > Metazoa > Chordata > Actinopteri > Perciformes > Percidae > Perca > Perca flavescens. The sequence continues at coordinate 22,786,662 of NC_041350.1, forward strand.
GTACTTCAAACCAAGCAGTCAATTATCTAAATCATTATCCAAATGATAAACCCACCCAACCATCTATGTAAATAGGTGTTCCTTTCTCTAACTGCAGCATTAGGCAACACTAAGCTCTGGGTATTAATTTTGTTCACAGCAATTGGCTTGCCTGAAAGCATGATTGTTTAACCCCTCAGCACTTTTAGGAAATTCAACAATGGCCTTGTAGTAAGGGATTAGCCAAGAGCAATGCTGGCCACAGGCCTACAGAGCTCCGAACCACTGATAAAGACATGTTTTACAACTAAATCAAGTTGGGAGACACTGAATAGTTGCAAAACATCCCCCTTTATCTTTTTCTTACTTTTAATCTAGTTCAGTAGCTCTTTATAGCTTGTAGTACGTGCGGTTTGTAACTTAGCTTTATTGTCTTTTAAAATCTACCCTTTTTTCTTTCCGTCTCAGATCTTCCAAAACTGTCCCACTTTCCATAAATAATTATTCCCATGAGACCCGCAAGAGCCTTGGAGTCTTGATCCTTTTCAATGGCAGAGGGAGGCCATATGTGGTTTGTCTCCATCACATCATTTGTAACAGATTTTCTCCTCCCCCACCCTAATTCTCTCTATACGTCACTAAATGTAAACCAAAGGGGCAGTTCTGTAACTACCCATTTGATCAACAAAAGGTCTTCATGTACGCGACTAGTTTGAATGGTGTAACTAAATGTGACTTTTAAAATTAGTTGAAAGCTGAATTTCTTTTATCTTTCTGCATGTTTGCATTACATAAGAGATAAACATTTCGATATAAGATCCTCAACAATCGTCACTGTTTTTTGCATCTACAAGCCATAGCCTTCAAAAGTTTTATCATCTCGATATTAGCTAATGCAATTTGCATGCAGCACCAGGCTGCCTGCAGGCAATGCAGCTCAACCAATCAGACAAGTGTACTCAGCCATCGGACACAGCACGTTGGTAAATTAGAGAAAGGAATGGGTCGCTCACATAATTATTTCAAAATGTGCAGAACCACCTTGAAACCTAAAACAACTAAAAAAAGAACCATACAGTAAAAAAACATTGCACACTCTTCTTGTCTTGCAGTCTATTTAGTATATTCCTCTGTATTGCTGTGCAGAGTGTCAGAGTGCATGTTTTTGACAGGAGGGGTCTCTCAATCCATGTGTATGTGTGAGCGCAACACATATAATAAACAACAGTGACATCAAGCAGGAAAAGACTGATCCAAGGCTGTAAACATCCTGTTGCTGTGATAGATACCCTCTACGCAATACTCCCAATTCACCCAGTCCTCCCTAAAAAGGACACACACAACTAATAATAATATTGGATATAACTCTGCAGCAGTGTGGATATTTTCACACCAAAAAACACTCACCTTTACATTTTTGATGCTCACAAGCTTGTCCTCCACCTGAACTGCTAGCCTTCCCCCATCCGCACTCTCCCTGTGAGCAAGAAGACGATTGTTTCAGTCAACTCTGTAAACAACCATATTTGGAGGCGTAAAGAAATGTGAATGTTTATGAGAAGTGAGAGAGAACAAACCGGAGAGAAAACATTAAGACATGCCTCCAATAGAGAAGAGAGGATTTAAGGGACGCTCTATCAGTATTGATCAGTGTCTCCCATTCCAAATGCAAACCGACCACAGATTTAACAAAGGTTTCACTTTGGATTCAACACCCTCCACACTGATTCAAATAGGTTGAAAATCCTCTTTTTGGCCGATGCGGGTGTAATTGAGAGGGTGTCCAGATAAATTTAGGCGACATGACTTGAGGCTGTCACATGACAGTTAACACAATGAATCTTTGTGTGTGTGATCCATGAAATCGCCACTGACTAGTTTCAGATTCAAATGAAAACAGACCTTCACGTACTCCAGAGACTTCCTCTGATGAGGCATGTTGGGCTTTTGCCACAAAGTTGAGAGCATGCAAAAGTTTTGCGTGTGTGTGTGTGTGTGTGTGTGTGTGTGTGTGTGTGTGTGTGTGTGTGTGTGTGTGTGTGTGTGTGTGTGTGTGTACAAATGGGACCAGAGTTTGTTGTTGCATTTGTTTAAAACAAGGTCAGTTCGACTCTGTGTGCTTTAACAGCTGGACCAAGCACATCTGATGCAACATACACGAAAATGGAGGCAATCACAACATGGAGCTGAGAGAATTTTGATCTCCAGGAGCGATAATGATGGCGAATGCTGTCTGTAGTGGAAACGCTTCGTCCCTGTGGTGGGTCAGCTCTCCCTGTGCTTCACCATGCAGGACTCATTTTGCCAACCCCAGCAGCGGCCCAACCCAAAACCACCAACCTTCAATGTCAGGCTCGAAGTAGCATGAAGTAGAGGAGGTTGGTGGTGGAAAATAGTAAACCTCATAAAAAATGTGTGTTGATACAAACCCAAGACGAGCAATGACACAATCAAGCTGACATGTTTTTTGCACATGTGAGTGGCTTCTTGCATTCTCAGGGGCGCGCATTGAATCCTAAAACAATGGGCAACACACTTCTGTGCCCGGCCGAATGAGGAATGCAGCTGACCAGGCTGGTGTTAATGTTATCTCCGTCACACAGCAGGTCCATACTCAAATATATAAGTATGGAAATACAGCCTTGACTTAAAAAAAAAATAAAAATAGAAAAGAGCAGAGGGAAGTGAGACTGACAGAACCAGAAATCAGGAAGCAGAGATTTGCATGACAGTGAACATAATGTAGAAGAAATTCTATTGTTATGCAAACTACCAGGAAGGCTGGTTAAAAGAGTCATTGTCCAGCCCTCCATAGCCTGAATAATGCTTTGTTATGGTACTGTAGTGGCCTTTCAGATTATTCACCCCTCAAAACATTCTGCAGGAGTTCAATTTAATTCAATGTACTACTATAGACTTTATATGTACTATATCCCCAGATCCGGAGTATCTGTTATTCAGCATGTTGTAGCAATTTGCCTGTAAATGTTGTAGGAGGTGATGGCGCAGTGGATTTCACATGTGCCTTTGGTGCAGGAGACCAGGGTTCGAGTCCCACTGTGATACATCAACCAATGTGCCCCTGAGCAAGACACTTAACCCCTAGTTGCTCCAGAGGCTTGTGACCTCTGACATATATATAGCAATTGTAAGTTGCTTTGGATAAAAGCGTCAGCTAAATGACATGTCATGTAATGTAAAGGGGAGCTCCAGTGAAGCAAAGCAACTTTACAACCTCCCTGTGTTACTCTGCTACTTAAAGAGCACATTTCACAGCACTGTAAAACAGGGGGAAAACTTTTCCATAAATGTCTCTCACTAAACGAAAGGAATAGCTTAAAGTACACTTTTACTGTTATACCGGTGGGCTATTCGTTACAAACTTATTCTGTGCAAGCAAACATTGCACATAAAACATTTGTAGACATTTATATCAAGACGTCTATATTCAATGTTAGTGGAGATGCCAAAGTTCCACAATGTCAGGTTAAATTTAAGGGGGATTTGTATAAAATGATGCACAAGACATCCAGAGTATTTCCATTTAATGGAAAGGAACAGCCATGTAAAACATGGAGTTGTGGGTTGAACATTTTACTGAGTGTAAACCTCTTTTAGCTTCAATAAAACAGCTGGAGCAAGCTGACACACAATATACTATGTATGATACTCTAATACAATGTGGAACATGTAGGTCTGCAACTAATATTGATTTTCGATATTGATTTTTTTGTCTATACAAACAATTTTCAAAAGGCTTGTTTTGTCCGACCACCCATACAAAACCCACAGGTATTCAGTTTACTATATCATATAAGGCAGAAATATAGCAGATCATCACATCTGAGAAGCAGGCACCAGCAATCGTTTAGGATGTATGCCTGAAATTGATACTACTAATTCAATCTGTTGTTATCTGATCGACTCATTGATTAATCATCAGTTGTAATGTTTGTTTTTTTCAACCATAAAGCTAATTGAAAAAAAAAGAACGAAAAATTGGCTGTTAAGGGGGTGAATACTTGGGGTTTCTTGAACTCTTGAGATAAAAACTAGGCTCTGGTGTTTCATTTATTTACTTTTTGAATACATGACAATTCATGTCTAATTATACACCATATTTTACCTTAATAGTTGTTGTGTTAAGATAATTGGCTGCAGTGAGACACTTTAAACCTCAACAAGTTCACGTTTTATGTCCGTTACTCAGCACCACACACACTTACACTACAAACAAGCTGCTTAGTCAGACACAACACTACTGACAGCCACAGTTGTCATCATCCACCATGTGCACCACTGCAGAGTTTTTAGCTAGCTAACTTAACGTTCGTTTCCATTATGACTTCGGTAAAGTTAAAGCAACTTAGTGCTAACGTTAATACAGAAGGCAACATGAGAAGAATATTGTTTTGTATGTATATAGCATCAAGCAGCAGCCCAAGTCCCATGACTGGCAACAACAGTTCTGATATGAAGTGAAATGTGGAGGCGAATACAATAATGTTAGCTCTTATAATGTCCATGTATTGAGTCGTTTAATAAGCACTACCTTAACTAACTGTTATCGCTACATAAGATTAACGTTAGAACTTACCTTGCGGTGGGAGGACGGACTCGAATGGCAACTTTAACGTTTGCCATAATGCCTTTACGAACACAACTCAACAGTTGACTAACTCGGAGCTGGTGTAAAATACCAGTTGCCGTCTGAGCATTTTGAGTCTTCTTGCATATTAGCTAGTCCGACAAAGCTTTGAGACCGGGAGGAAACTGTCCTGCCATCCGTTGTTCAAGTCATTCTCTACAGGCTGGTTGTTGGTTCTATCCTACGGTTATAACCGCCCGCCCCGTCTCAACAACTAGCTACTCCCAACTGAAGAAGTTAAACTTCCTGCTGGACAGAAAGGGAGGGGAGATGCTGCTGGATACTCCTCCTACTACTACAACACCATATTCAAATATGTTTAGGGCCCGGGTACGACTGAAAGTGCGAAGAACCAGTGGTCCCTAAAATTCCCAAGTCGTCAGCAACTGAGCTAGCAAGCAATTAACACGCTCGCTAGCTCTGGGAACTTTTCCCCATCAGTAAAACGCTTTTGTGAATTAGCAGATTTGTTAATGTAACAGCAGCCTCATTACACAGAGGTAAACGGAGTAGTGTTTTGTAATGGACTTCTGTATTATATTAATATCTTTGTCATTTGGTAGTAATACCAAATTAAATAAAACCAAAAACATCTAAAGAAAGGTCCGTGCATGACACAAACTTAATCTTGGTCATAACAAGTTATAAAAGCAAAGTATAAATGAGATGGTGGTCTTATTTTTATTCAGTTGACTGACTAAGCTATGAAACTTCCATTTCATATTGACGTTTACATAAATACATCTAAATGGTGTCTTACTTTTTAAATACAATAGCATCTTTATTACCAGGATGAGGAATCAAGTGGATATCCTGTGAAAACGTGATGGACTGATGGCTAGTTTGCATAACATAATTTTTCTAGCCATTATGGAGTAATAACATCTGTATGACAACAATAACACAACAGACAATAGTCATTGAAAACCAGAATACATCTTTATTAATATTTTTGTGGCAACATAAAAAATATTTCAATTTAAAAAAGCAGCAGGGAATACAGCGCTCGTTCAACATGAACTAAAAACAATCACAAATGCAGTCTTGCATTTATGAAATAAAAGATGCGATCACTAGTAGTGGCAGTCAAAGGCAATGTGTGAAAGTGCTATACTAAAATAAAGACATTTCATTTTCTCTGAGTCTAAAAACCAACAAAGAATATCTCATTTTTCAGTCCATTTTTAGTAAGAAGTGTTTCTTGACAAACTATGGCTTGTGTGCTGGAATCTTACATGTAAAAAATTGGGAACATAATTGAACATTTTCACAAGTCAAGGTCTTTAGGATAACACTGAAGTTTCTCAGTTTGAATCCTTGGCAGTGGGATGTTGACCCTTCTGTCTTTGCCAATTCTCTGCTGTGGTCTTCTTGAATGTTTGAAATGTTTTATCTACTGTACTATTTCCCTTCAGACACAATCACTACCAGTTTCGATTGCAGGAAAGTTTACAGATCTAAAAAGGTGTGAGATGGTGTGGTCCCCCTAGCAACAAAAGTCTTAAGCTTGCAAAGCCTGTGCAGAGACCGTCTGTGGAACAGCTTTGATGGGCTGTGCAGAGGCAAAAATCGAAACATGGTCAACAACAAGAAGTCACCCAGATCTGTCTTCTCTCCTGAACACACACTGACAGATTTGACATAAAACACTACGGGGATCACAGAAAAGATGCTGTGGAATACTGGGTAGTATTATTGTTGTCATGTAGCTCCATCTACAGTCTGTTGTGAGACCTGCAGCATGTCCATGTGGCTCTGCAATTCAGCCAGAGGCAAGGGGGGTTTGATACTCTGTGACTGCAGCTGGAAATTCTCTATCAGCTCCTGAAATTACACAGAATTGAGAGGAAAAAAAAGTGAGCAATAAGAGGTCAAATGACTAGTAAAAATAAATTATTTCCAAGGAATACAAGATGTGAACTCACCGCTGGCAAGGTCAAGTTTGTTAGCTTCTTCCAATGAGATATGACCTCATCCTCGCTCAATACTCCTCTGTCAACCAGCTTTCTAACCAGGAACAGGTAGTTGTTCCACTAAAAATATAAAACGAATGCATTGCAAAAGGTTAGGAGAAAGAGTTAAACAACTTTTAGAAAGAAACTAACATAGAAAAGGTTTAATCTAACAAAAATGTCATTAAACATCAGTTTTTTGTCCCTCCTTTCCTGTCTGTCTCTAAAGTCCAACAGACACAAAAAATCTAAAATAAATGTAACTTATCTTACAAATAAAGAATGTTAGAAATCTGCAGCAAATAATGAAAATAATTCATCTCAACAATCAAAAAGTGACAAAAAGCACATTTTTTGCGACAGAAAAAACGATTCAGGAGAAAAAATAACTATAATATGTTCCTGCAATAGAGGAAGCTGCAGTTTCAGGACCACATTTCTACAACCCTAGTTCCAACAAAACTGGCATACTGAGCAAGCGTCAACACTTAAGTTGGCAGGTAGCTAGCTGTGAAGGGTTAAGGTTAGGTTAACAGTCAGGGTTTGGGTTACGTTAAAAGAGAATTCCAGGTCAATTTCAACACGTAGCTCTGTTGTTTGTAAATTTGGGAGTGCTGTCAGTAGCGAGAAAAACAAAAACAATCGGTGTTGCCCGCACAGTGTTATCAAAGCCGGTCTACGGAAAGCCTTTCCACTCCCTATTCGGCCCCATTGTACCGAATTTGGTTGCAGTTCCACCATAGTTCCACTGGGGGTGATTACGGTCCAGTGCAAAATGAATGGGACTCAGAACCAGAATGTCAGAGTGAATATTTCGGCGTGGTCTTTAAAACATTAGCAAACCTCTTTCTAGCATGTGTATTGACAGAGAGAGCCTAACTTGTCAGCTGTGTTGTTGATGCCTCAAGAGAAAAAAGGAAGCGACTCAGAGCTTGCTGTAAAGCAGTATCTCTGGCCGTATATACAGTGGTGTGAAAAAGTGTTTGCCCCCTTCCTCATTTCCTGTTCCTTTGCATGTTTGTCACACTTAAGTGTTTCGGAACATCAAACCAATTTAAACAATAGTCAAGGACAACACAAGTAAACACAAAATGCAATTTGTAAATGAAGGTGTTTATCATTAAAGGTGAAAAAAAATCCAAACCATCATGGCCCTGTGTGAAAAAGTGATTGCCCCCTAAACCTAATAACTGGTTGGGCCACCCTTAGCAGCAACAACTGCAACCAAGCGTTTGCGATAACGTGCAATGAGGCTTTTACAGCGTCCTGGAGGAATTTTGGCCCACTCATCTTTGCAGAATTGTCCTAATTCAGTTACATTAGAGGGTTTTCGAGCATGAACGGCCTTTTAAGGTCATACCACAACATCTCAATAGGATTCAGGTCAGGACTTTGGCTAGGCCACTCCAAAGTCTTCATTTTGTTTTTTCTTCAGCCATTCGGTGGTGGACTTGCTGGTGTGTTTAGGATCATTGTCCTGCTGCAGAACCCAAGTTCGTTTCAGCTTGAGTACACGAACAGATGGTCGGACATTCTCCTTCAGGATCTCTTGGTAGACAGCAGAATTCATAGTTCCTTTTATCACGGCAAGTCTTCCAGGTCCTGAAGCAGCAAAACAGCCCCAGACCATCACACTGCCACCACCATATTTTACAGTTGGTATAATGTTCTTTTTATGAAATGCAGTGTTCCTTCTCGCCAGATATACTTGGACACACACCTTCCAAAGAGTTCCACTTTTGTCTCATCGGTCCACAGAATGTTGTCCCAAAAGTCTTGGGGATCATCAAGATGTGTTCTGGAGAAATTGAGACGAGCTTTGATGTTCTTTTTGCTCAGCAGTGGTTTTCTCCTTGGAACTCTGCCATGCAGGCCATTTTTGCCCAGTCTTTTCCTGATGGTGGAGGCATGAACGCTGACCTTAACTGAGGCAAGTGAGGCCTGCAGTTCTTTGGACGTTGTTGTGGGGTCTTTTGTGACCTCTTGGATGAGTCGTCGCTGCGCTCTTGGGGTAATTTTGGGCGGCCGGCCACTCCTGGGAAGGTTCACCACTGTTCCATGTCTTCGCCATTTGTGGATAATGGCTCTCACTGTGGTTCGCTGGATTCCCAAAGCTTTGGAAATGGCTTTATAACCCTTTCCAGACTGATAGATCTCAATTACTTTCTTTCTCAATTGTTCCTGAATTTCTTTGGGTCTCGGCATGATGTGTAGCTTTTAAGGATCTTCTGGTGGACCTTACTGTGTCAAGCAGCTCCTATTTAAGTGATGCCTTGATTGTGAACAGGTGTGGCAATAATCAGGCCTGGGTGTGGCTAGAGAAATTGAACTCAGGTGTGGACAACCACAGTTATAGTATGTTTTAACAAGGGGGGCAATCACTTTTTCACACAGGGCCATGATGGTTTGGATTTTTTTTCTCCTTTAATAATAAACACCTTCATTTACAAATTGCATTTTGTGTTTACTTGTGTTGTCCTTGACTTTTGTTTAAATTGGTTTGATGTTCCGAAACACTTAAGTGTGACAAACATGCAAAGGAACAGGAAATGAGGAAGGGGGCAAACACTTTTTCACACCACTGTATGTGTATGACGTCATTGACATTTTAGAAGGCTTTTTAGAACAAAATACAGTACACACTGTAAAAAATCTAACACCTAGCAGTGTTTATTTTCTTAGCCTCCCCTTTGGAATGCAACATTCAAATTACCAGACAAAAAATTATATCCTGAGAAAAGTGGATTTTGAGGGGTATAGCTCCATAGAGTCCCATTCATTCTGCACTGGCCTGTGAGCGCCCCCTATATGGAACTCTGGTGGAACTGCAACCAGTTCAGAAGCCGGAAGTAACGAGAGAGTGGAACTTCTTCCCTTATTAGAAATTCTTTGGTGTTATCCTCCTGCTAGAGTTAGCCATGTGAAGTGATTCCTTCCGAGTGAACACAGTGAATATGACTGCAGTAGATGTGAAAGAAACGCATAAATGTTGTGCTTATTCAGCTTTGTTTAGTTCCGGTGTTGAGACGGCAAGACGAAAAGAGATACAAAAATATTTATTAATTTAATGATTAAATAAGATAGTGTCTCCAAACTTACCTCAATTATAACGTGTCTCCTGCTAGTTGTAATACAGCACATACTTTCAAAAAAATAAGCATATGCCTATTTTTGAAAATATTTTCGTATCTCTTTTTGGTGTTATAGTTTGTAGACGGTCCCTAAGCACTCGTCTTCCCATATCAACACCGGAACTAAACAGAGCTGAATAAAAAAGCACAACTTTTATGCATTTCTTTCACATATAACTGCAGTCAGATTCACTGTGTTCACTCGGAAGGAATCACTTCACATGGGTAGGCACTTGTAATGACATTTCAAACATTTGCCCGGGTTTCAGCCTCCTGGGTGCTAACGCTAGCAGGACGATAACACGGTGTAAGCAAAACCGATTGTTTTCGTTTTTCTCGCTACTGACAGCACTCCAAATTTACAAACACAGCTACGTGTTGAAATCGACCGGAATTCTCCTTTAACTACATTTGTAGCCATCTCTCGTCCTGAAACTGCAGCTCCCTTTATTGCAAGAAAATGCTACTCCAAAAAAAAAAAAAATAAAATAAAAATCCAGTGCAAACATGTCATAACTACGCCAGACCACTTTTTAAAGAGTCCCAAATATCCATTTAAAACCATTCAACTTACATATATTATGCTTTGTACACAGAAGATTTAATCATTTTGTGTTCCGTTCCATTTTAAATTAGTAATACGACATTTGCGCAACGGCTGCTTTAAATCCTTGATCTGTAATGCTTACAGGGTCTATAGAGAGCCATATAGTATGTAGTGAGGTATGTGAGGGGAATATCCTATTTACATATAAAAAGGTAGAAGGGGATGTAGTAGCATCATTAATAATACCTTGGATTTATAAAGCGCTTTTCAAAGTCC